>NC_053430.1:46684325-46782172 GCF_007990345.1 Gossypium hirsutum | reverse complement strand
CATTACGCCCTGATTACGCGCCTATTACATTACGCTCCTATTCCGACGTTTGGTTCACTGTAATAGGTATTACGCGTGTAATACAATCCCGACCTAATCCCCAAATTCCCTGCTTTCTAATCCCTTCTCAAATCGCGTATTACACATTACGTCCGGCTTCCCTTCCCAACTCTCTGTTTTACCCTCCCTCCCTACCCGACCCTCTCCTCTTCTGTCCTCATAATTTCTCCTCGTCTGCCTTTATCGATTTTCTCTGTCGATCGTTTTTCCCTTTCATTTGTTGCAGCACGTTTGAAAGCCACTGCTTCATTAGGTTCTCTCGATCTGGCGTGAGGTATGGATGAACTTTTCATTTTAGTTTCTGTCTTTGCCTTGGATTGTGGGTGCTTTGCATGCTGATTTGCTTGTCTTTTCTGAAGCATGATTAGAGAGGGTTATAAATCATCATCTTCATTGCATGAGAAGCATCGGTTGTTTATTTCTGATAGTTGAATCGATTGTTTATTTAAAAAAATTAATTGAATAATCATGATAAAGTTGGAGATATTATGAGCAGTAATATGTATATATTGGGCTGATAATAGGATGTGAGTTATGAAATCTGTTCTATCGAAATAATTTCTGTTTAAAAGAAAGACACCCTCACCCTTAAGAAATTGTGCATGCGGTGCTTCTCTACTGTTAAATACAATAAAAATGAATTTCTCCATCCCCAGTCTTTTCCTTCTCAATAAACCCCAGCTCTAAGGAAAACTTTGGTCTTACCTATCTGCCATGCAAGTTGTGTTAAACAAAGAGTAGTAAACAAATTACAAACCCACTGATAAAATGAACACTGATTGTTGTGTATGAATGATCACGCAAAATCTTTAATCATGAAGCATAAAAAATGTTCTAATAACATACTGGCAAAGGTTGTCCAATGCAGGACTTTCATTTGATTTTACGATAAAGCTGAGAGTAGATGATGTTCTAATATCTGATCTATGATTTGAATGTTGTTTTCATTCTTTCATGCTATTCGAGCAAGTATTGTTCTCAATTTGACGGCTTACTATCTTTAAATGCTTCTGACAGTATCATCAACTGATTAATCAAATTTCGCAAGATAACAACTGTATTTAGTTTCTGATTTTCTTACCTGAAAACTTCAGTAGACCTTTCTCTCTAGGCTTGGATATTTTTGTTTTGTTTGGGTTAAGGGTGTAAACCATGATGGATGATATGACCTGTATATTTCCTGTGTTATGGTGGAGATTATGTTTCTCAGACTAATGCCAGATATGCATTTTTGTTAAAACTATCTCTTGGGAAAAAATGATTTGTGTGGTCCAATGCAGATAGAAGGGAAATGCAATGCCAATGAAATCATGCTCGACAAGGATGGTTATGTATCTGAAACAAATGCCACAAACATTGTAGACTAGGATTTCCTCCTAATAGCTTAGATCTATATATGAATTAGGGGTTTGGGGAACATTAAGACTGAGTATTGTTCTTGGATTTGTTCATACATTTTATTTATCCACAAGTAACACAAAGTCTAAACAAGTCCTTCCAAACACATTTTGTAATGGTGGGATCTTGGTGCACATCTTGTAATGGTAAACTCTTCATGGACTCAGTCTCACATCGAGAACTTTGGGTATTCCTAACTGCATTAAGCGAGTTTATCCACCTTGTGATACTTTAGGACTTTAGGTTCTGTTTCTTGTTATTCATCACCAATCATAGTGCATTTATATTAGTGTCATTCATCTGTGATTTTTACCAGTTTACATCTGAAACAGGCACTTCCTTTGGAAAGGTCGGTGGGAAACTCCAAAAATCATATCTGTTGCACAATTTCGTCCCGAGAAGGTGCACATACTTACATAGACCTTCAAGCTAAATTTTTAATGGTCTGTTTCAGTTTTGGAACCTTGATTAGTTCTAGAAACTCTTTACAGTTTGATTTTTTTTTAACCTCAGGAGCTGCAGGAGTACATGGCAAGGAGTACATGGCTGTGATTTCTTACCAGTTTACAGTTTGCATTAGTGTTGTAGAGTACATGGCTGCAGGAGCCATACCTATAGGTGAGCTAGCATGGCAACTGATATTATAATTTCTTTGTTTGTTTAAAAAATGTTTTTAAAATGATATTCATTTTGCTCGAGCTCTCAGCTCAAAATGCTGACATTGTTTTAGATGAAGATGGACACAAACAGGATTTCTTGCTCAAAATGTAGAAGAATATGCAGATGCAGTCCTGAAAATCGTGAAGATGCCCGAGTCTGAAAGACTCAAGATAGCTACAGCAGCAAGGAGCTAGCAAAGCAAAGATTTTACGATGATCTTAAAGCCGCAATCCGACCAATTATATGCAGTTATAGGATTGCATTAGAAGATCACAGTGACATAGAAAACAATAGTTATAGTTTACCCTTTCACCCTTTCTATCAGATCAAACAATAATTACAGATATACTTAATTCTTTATTTATTGTTTTAAACTTAGGTTACCCTTAATTAACTAATTTTATATGTAATAATTAAATTATATGTAATAATTATTATTTAAATTATACAAATTCATAAAATATAATTTTATTAGTTATAATTATTTAAATTTTATTAAATCATATATTTTAATTAAAATATATTTAATATTTAATTATTTCAAATTTTCTTTATAGTATCATATATTATGATTTGAGTAAATTCATATAAGACTATTAATTATTAAGATTTTATTATATATATTATAATATATTAATTTAATTTATTTTACAGTATCATATATTATGATTTGAGTAAATTCATATAAGAATATTAATTATTAAGAATTTTATTAAATATATATTTTAATTAAAATATATTTAATAATAATTATGTTTAAATATGATTAAATTATTTATTATTGATATTAATAATCTTATTAAAATTTAAATAAAATAATTTACAAACAAATTTCTGCTAATTATTATTTTATTAAATTATATATTTTAATTAAAATATATTAAATATATTTTATAGTTTTTGATTATCTATTAAATAAAATAACAAATATTCCAAACAATTTCTAAGGTTCTGCTTTTAGTTTTCCATGCCCCATCATATCAAAACAGTTTTACTAAGCCTCTAATTCCATTAAATCAACCACGTTGATTTCAATTCATTCCTCTAATCCAATACACCTCTAATCCATACACTCTACCAGTCCGAACCAAACGTGCCCTGAGTTTTTTTTTTAAAAGAAGTGTGACAGTAAAACAGTTTCTAATTCATTGTCAACAACAAAATGATCCTAAGCGTACACCGACCTAATGAATGAATGCTTTAACTAACTCAAATACAACTACGGTTTCAAAAAATGAGTTTTTTTAAAGTCTTAAAAGTAACGTAAGTTTAGCTTAGCCATTTGTGGTTATGTAGCTCTCAAATCTAGCCATACGTCTAGCCAGTTTGGAGGTCAGATCGATACTCTCTTAAGGTATTTACTTCTGGAAAATTCCAGTTTCATTTGTACTATTTCATTCAACCATCATAAGATACCAAAACAGCCCAAAACATATCAAAAACACAATTGTTCAATTTTCCTCTAAACATCACAATTAGTATATTAAACAACATCTACTGAGACCATTGCCGGCCAAAAAATCAAAAAAAAGCGAAGTACAAAATAAAACAATAATTTGCCAATCAATGGCCCTACTGAAAAGATGAAGTCCATCTACAGTGACCATAGGAAATATCTTAAGATATGCTATTAGTTGAATCATCTTAGATATAAATGCATCTGAAAATGATCTTGTAATCTTGGAGTTAATTTATAGATATCCTTATCTTAACCGTTGATGTAATTGATCTGTACCGTGGATTGGGAGGCTCAACTATAAATAGAGGCCTCTCCCTTCATTGTAAATCACTTGATTTTTGGGAAGCAATAGAATCTTGAAGCATTCACTCAAATTTCTCTCCTCTTTCGTTCTACTCTCTGTGGTTTGTTCTTATTTTATTCTTCGTCTATCTTAGTTTTTCAAACCTTTTTTTATTTAATTTCTTCATTTCAAATATGTATTTATTCCTATCTTTATACATTTGATTATGTATTATATATATAATATTTAACCTTTTTATTAGTTTATTTCAAATATATATTTCTATGCATGTATAGTATTAATTATCATTTCATTATTTGAACTATGCATATTTTTATAATTGTAAATGTTCTATTTATTCATTTTTAGTGTATTCATTATCTTATTTGGCATAGCTTCATTTTTATAGCTATGTTTAATATTCTTTATGTGCTATTTTAGATATATATTGTGTATATTTTGCATGTATACGTTTTCTTTAGTTACTCATTTTTGTTTATTATCTTATATTCCCTAGTATATTTTTTCATTAAACGTATGTTATTTAGTTTGTCTTAATGATATATTATGTTTATATGGAATGTTGAATATTTTATACATCTAGCTTCATGATGCATAATATGTCATACTAAAACGTTATTTAAAATAATATTCCAAGGTTTTTTTAAAAAAATAAAAGGCAATGCTTGATGTTGGAAACTTCGAGAAGGTAGCGCCCTAACTTACTGGGTTGCGACTTTTCTCATTGAATTGAATAGTCAGACCCTTCTAAGTGATTTTGAGTTTTCAAAACTTAAACAATATTCGAGATTTCAAACATAGTGTCCTAACTTACTGGATATGGGTTTGTTGTTTCGAGATAGAAATTTCGAAAGACGACTTAGTTCGAAGTTTAAAATGTGCGTCCTAACTACTGGATGTGATGTTTTGACTCGTTGAAATAATGAGCCTTAATTTCAAAATGAGACATTCTAATTAAAAGAGGTTGCATATTAAAACTTTCAAAATTCCGACTTAAAGACACTTGATAATCAATTAGGTACCAATTTTGGGCGTTATGAGGTGCTAACCCTCCTCGTACATAACGACTCCCGAATCTGTTTTCTCGACTTCCGTAGACCAAAATAATGTTTTAAAACAAAACTTTTATAAGGTGATCCAATCACACCTAAAAAGATTGGTGCGACTCCCCTTTCATTTTTCAAGTCGATTCCCATTTTCCAAAACTCGATTTAAAAATGGTTCGACAGCTTGGTGACTCCACTCGGGACTAATAAGAGAGTCAGCCGTGTAATTGATTATCTTGTCTTTCAGAAATTAAAAATTTAAAATTAATCCTCTTGTATACATGTGTTGCATTATACATGTGTTCTATATTCTGATACGCATTGCATTTGCATGACCGTGTGTCCAACCCTAAGTGGAGTGAAAAGCTACGCTTCGTGAGGTTTCGCCTCCGTGCAGGATAGTGGATCACTTTCAGGATACATCCCTACTTATGGTTCGTGAGATTTTCATTCCGTGTACCATAGGGAAATATCCCCGAACTGAACTCGATTCAAATGACCTATAATGGGTGAGGATCGAGAATCTGCTGGTTTGGGTACCTCAAACTTTAGAAACAAACCACAATAGAAAAACGTAAGAGCTCAATATAGATAGAATTACTAGGTTATCTTTGTTTTTTTAATATCATATGCTACTGACTGTTTTCTTTCTTTGTGCATTCTTTGCATTTAAAATTATCGATTTACGTTAGTTCTAAGTTAGAAAGTTTATATGGAGAACGGACTTCTTGATGGAACGGAGGCAACGTTACGTCCATAAATGGCAAAGGAAATGCTGAAAGATACACATCAGAATATGGGTTACACCGCATCAGCGTGCGCAAAATAATCTCCAGGAGTTAAAGGAAATATGGGATCAATAGAGTAATGAAGCCAAGCATTGTTCTACATAACTAAGGGACTTCATATTTGCTGACAGGAGGATAGATGAGCAATTCAAAGTGAGTGTGGAAGTATTGATGGACACTTTACCCTTAGCATTCTTTTCCATATGAAAGTTGCCATGTGGATGGTAAGGGTATGGGAAGGAAAGTATTGATAGAGTGCATGAGACCTACAAAAATGAGTTGGATGGAAAGAATTTTGCTATGATGGTAAAAGCTTGTTTACTATAGGACCGCTACCAAACAACAAGCTAAGTTTATGTTGTACTTATAAAAATGTAATGCACCCACCCCGAGACCATCACCGAGTCGAGCTTGGAGGGTTACGAACATAATTTATCATTAAGAACTTCAAATCATTTGTTTCTACATCACAGCTTTCTAGCTACCGCATCACAGTTACAAGAAATAATATCTCGAGTTATGAAACTCAAATCAAGATCTGTAAATTTCCCTAAATCTAGACTCATATATATATTTTTAATTTTTTCTAGAATTTTGGTTGGCCAATTAGTACAGTTTATTATTAAAGTCTCCCCTGTTTCAGGGTTCGACTGCTCTGATATATGTGTTTACAAACCAGATATCCCTCTATAAAAAATTAAATGACTACAAGGTTTTTTATTAAAATAGACTCAATAAGGATCTGTACATATAAAGAAAAACTTAAATTTTTTTTAAAATTATTATGAATTTAAAGTCAAACAGGGGATCCAGAAATCACTCTAGCCCTGTTTCAAAAGTTAAATATCTCATAAAAATAATTATAATGCTGTTTTGTTCAATCCACATGAAATAGACTCATTAACTCAATTTCATAACTTACTCATTATTAGTTCCATTTATAAATTTTTAGTGATTTTCCAATTCATGTCATTGCGCAGCAATATCTGTTTAAGGCAAGTTTCATCTTCCCATGAATTTTTATGAACAGATAACCTATTAAACTTCCATAATATCAAACATGATCTAAATTACCATCACCATATTTATCAATATCAAACATTTTCTCAACCAAATATGCCATATCATAATTATTTACACAAAATAGTAATTGCTATACATCCATACTTAAGTAGTTTACAAGCCATTTACCAAGATAAAATCCTTTGATAGTGTGATCAACTTTCGACCTATCCTGATTCCTGAGCCGGCTATTCAAAACTACAGTGAATGAAAAGAAGAGTAAGCAAAATGCTAGTAATTCATAGTAAATAACAAGTAACATAACAATACAAATATACCAAACAACTTTAGCATGGTATCACCAAAACAATATCACATTTCTAAACATCATCATCATCTTACCACCTTATCGTGTTGTATCTATTTTCAACCCGAGGGTTAAGAACATACCTGTCCAAAGTGTCCTTTCAGAACACTTACCAAAACGTCACATGCATCTATGTCCATTTCACTAGAAATTCACCGTGAAACATGAACAACCGGAACACGATAATTGCACATAATGCCTCAATACAAAATCATAACCCCCCAAGGAACCGACTCACCAAGCCGGCGTCAATCCATAAGGAACTCGACCAACTCACGAGTTCGACATCGCATCCATAGGTACTCGACCAACTCACAGTTCGAGCTCACCACCATGACATCCTATCCAACTATTCCAGTTCAAACGACTTTCCCCTCGATCTCATATGTCGCTTCCATGGAATATCGGAACTGATACTTGTACAATTCATATTTATCAAGTAGTAAACATAATTGCATATTACTCAACATTAACCACAAAGCATAATATTTCACGATTAAAATCAGCGTATAATAATTACATAATAACTTAAAAATAACATATGCTACATTATTACACATGAACTTACCTTGGTACCAAATATAAAGATTTGCAATTTAGTCCACAATCTTTCTTTCCTCGATCGCGACTTGAATCGCTTCTTTGATCTATAATGCCAAATAATCTATTAATACATACATTCATCAAAACAGCATTTAATACGAACTTGAAAAATACACTTTTACCCTAAACTTTGCATAATTACACTTTGCCCCTAGGCTCGGAATTAAACTTATTCCTTATTCTATGTTTATAACATGCTGATCACTTTTCCCTTCTATGAAATCAAATTCCTCTCTAACATACTTGTGACTATAGTATTTGCCGATTAAGTCTATTACCTTTTCACTCAAACCGAGTACACAAGTGTCTAACATAATTTAAAACCTCATATTTATCATAAAACATCAAAATACACAAATTTCACCTATGGGTATTTTTCCAAATATAACCCTAGGTGAATTATTGCTAACATAAGCTTAATCGAGCTACCGGATTCCAAAAACATAAGAACATTAAAAACGGGGCTTGGAATCACTTACTATGGAGCTTGGAAGCTTGAAACAAACCCTAGCTATGGAGAACCCTTGAAATTTCGGCCTAATGAAGAAGATGGACAAAAATTGGCTTTTAATTTTGTTTTTAATTCATTTTAATAACTAAATGACCAAAATACCCTTACTACTAAACTTTCCAAAAATTCATTCCATGTCCTATTTTCCATGAACTTAAAATGGTCAAATTGCTATTAAGAATCTCATTAATATTCCAAACAATTTCATACTAAACTTCTAGAATGCAAGTTTGCAACTATTCGATTTAGTCCCTACTTCAATTTAAGCACTTTAGGCATAGAATTCATCACGAAATTCACACAATCATGCAATCATATCATAATCATCAAATAATTAAAATAATTATTTGTATCTGGATTGTGGTCACGAAACACTATTCCGATTAAGCCCTAATTAGGATATTACAACTCTCCCCCCTTTTAAGATTTCGTCCTCGAAAATCTTACCGGTAAACAGGTGTGGATATTGTTTCTCATTGTTTCTTCAGGTTCCCATGTAGTCTCTCTACCCCATGCTTTTGCCACAACACTTTCACAAGTGCAACACTTTTATTCTTAGTTGTTTGACTTCTCGAGCTACAATCTTAATCGGTTCTTCTTCCATAAGTCATATCCGGTCGCAGTTCAATTTCTGTCGGTGAAATTATATGTGAAGGATCGAACGATACCGGCGTAACATAGATACGTGAAGCACATCATGAATCTTCTCTAATCGGGTGGTAACGCTAGCCGATATGCTACCAGTCCAACTTTTTCAATTATTTCATACGGTCCAATAAACGCGGACTTAACTTGCCCTTTCGTCCAAATCTAAGGACTTTCTTCCATGGAGACACTTTCAAAATACCTTATCACCAACTTGAAACTCCATTTCTTTTCGTTCAAATCCGCATAGATTATGTCTATCTGAAGCAGCTTTCAAACAATCTCGAATCACTTCACCTTTCTTCGGTCTTTATTAAATCAACTCATAAATCTAATTTCCTTGAGTCAGTCCAATACAATGGCGTCGACATTACGACATTAATGCTTCATAAGTGCCATCTCAAACTCGTCTGATAACTATATTATAAGCAAATTCTACCATGGAAGTACCTTTCCCACTATCTTGAAATTCCAATACGCAACATCGAGCATGTCTTCAGAATCTGAATACTCTCTCTGATTGTCCATCATTTGTGGATGAAAGGCAGTGCTGAAATTTAACTTGTACTAATGCCTTGCAACTTTGCCAAATCGTGAGGTAAACCTCGGATCTCGATCCGAAATGATGACAAAGGTATCCCATGAAGTCTAACAATCTCTCAGATATACAATTCAGCCACTTATAAGAGAATAATCTGTACGTACCGGAATAAATGAGCCGATTTAGTCGTCTGTAACTTGCCCAGATGGAATTTTCTTCCCTAGAGTTACGGCAACCCTGATATAAAATCCATAGTAATCCTATCCCATTTCCATTCAGGAACCATAATAGGCTGAAGTAATCCCGAAGGTACTTGGTGTTCACTTTACTTGTTGACAAAACTAAGCACTTTGATACAAACTCGGAAATATCTCTTTCATTCCACTCCACCAGTACATTTCTTTAAGTCATTATACATCTTCGTACTGCCCGATGAACTGCAAACAACTATTATGTGCTTCATGCAAAATCTTTGAATCAACTCATCATTTTTCAGTACACAAATCTGATTTTAAACATCAAACAACCATCAGAACCGATTCTGAAATCTGATCCCGTATCAGCTTCACACTGTTTCTTTGGCTAGCAAATCTTGATCATTTTTTTGAGCTTCAGAAATCTCTTGTAAAACATCATTCTCTTAATCTGCTAGAATCGAACCGTATCTGAAATTTCAACTGAGCGTTCATAACTCTCAAAGCAACAAAACTTTCTGCTTAAAGCATCGGCAACCACATTTGCTTTTCCGGATGATAATCAATAACAAGCTCGTAATCTTTCAATAACTCTAACCATCTTCGCTGTCTCAAATTCAAGTCTTTTGTGACATCAAGTATTAAGACTTTTTGGATCGGTATATACTCGACACTTTTCACCATACAATAATGTCGCCAAATCTTCAAAGAAACACCTTGCAACCAATTCCAAATCGCGAGTAGGATAATTCCTCTCATGAGGTTTAACTGCCTCGAAGCATAAGCCACCACTTTTCCTTCTGCATGAGTACACACCCCAACCATTTAGAGAAGCATCACTATACACCACAAATTATTTACCTGATTCGGGTTGTATCAACACTGGTGCTTCAGTTAATAACTTTTTCAATTCTTCGAAACTCTGTTGACATCTTCGCTTCAATTAACTCTTTGGGAGTCAGTCATAGGCAGCATATAGAAATTCATTTACGAACCGCCGATAAACCCAGCTAGCCCCAAGAAACTCCTAACTTTAGTTACATTTTCTGTGGTTTCCAATCAACAATGGCGAAATTTACTAGGATCAACCCGTATACCACACCTGAAACAATATACCCAAAAGTCCAACTTCCGGAGCCAAAATTCACTTTACTAAACTTAGCATACACTGCTATCTCTCAAAGTTGCAAAACTATCCTCAATGCTCAGATGCTCTGTCTCATCTTTGAATAAATAAAATATCATCTATAAACACCACAACAAATCTGTCCAAGTATGGCCGAAATATGCGATTCATTAATCCATAAACACAGGAGCATTTGTCAACCCGAATGGCATAACTAAAAATTCATAATGACCGTACCTTGTTCTAAAAGCAGTTTTAGGCACATCTGACTCTTTACTCGCAGCTGATAATACCCAGATTCAAGTCAATCTTTGAAAACCATGTCGCTCCTTTTAGCTGATCAAACAAATCATCAATTCTCGGAATGGATACTTGTTTTTGATTGTCACCTTGTTTAATGCCGATAACAACACATAATCTCATAGAACCATCCTTCTTTTTCACAAATAACACGGGAGCACCCCAAGGTGAAAAACTGGTCTCACAAAGCCTTTATCAGTCAACTCTTGCAACTGTGACTTTAATTCTTTCAACTCTGTGGTGCCATCTATATAGAGCAATCGAGATCGGAGCTGTTCCCGGTATCAAATCTATACCAAATTCTACTTCCCTGACTGGAGGCAAACCTGCAATTCTTCTGGAAATACGTCCACAAATTCACACACAACCGGCACTGATTCAACTTTCTTTTGAACTTCTTTTGTATTAATTACATACACCAAATAAGCTTCATTACCCTTTCTCAAATATCTCTGAGCCGACATCGAAGAAATCATACTAAATATTGCCTCTGATTGTCTGGTTCAACCCGCAGATTTCACCACTTTCACATTTTAATTCTATAACCTTTTCTTTGCAATTTACTATAGCATCATGCAATGTCAACCAATCCATACCCAAAATAACATCAAATTCATTAAACGGCAACAACATCAAGTCGGCTGAAAAATAATGACCCCGAATCATTAAAGGGCATTTCTTGCATACTTTATCAACTATCATGCATTTGCCTAACGGGTTTGAGACTCTAATCATAAATTCTGTGTTCTCAACAGGTATATTCACACTAGACACCAGTTTCATGCATACATATGAATGAGTAGAATCGGGATCAATCAAAGCAATAACATTAGTATCATAAAAGAGAAATGTACCGGTAATCACATCGGGTGAGGAAGCATCTTCACGCGCTTTAATAGCATAGGTTCTAGCCGGAGCTCTTCCTTCAGATCTAACTGCTGCATCTCTGGCTACATTCTTACTGCTTGTTTCACTTCCAGGTTTTCTCGGATACCTTCCCCTCGAGTCTGCACCACTAGATTTTACATTCTGAAATTTTTCTTTCTCAGCTCTCTCTGGGCAGTCTCTGATAAAATGATCTGGAACCACATCGAAACATTCATTTGCTCTGCACAGACCAAATGATTTCTACCACACCGCTGGCACTCGGTTTAACAAATCTCGTATTCCACACTAGCCGCAGAAGTAGTCTGAGATTTAGGACCCACATTTCACTTCTTAAAATTTCCATATGATGCCCAGCTGAAACTTGGAACGAGGATTCATATTTCTTGACTTCCGGTTTGCTATGAGGGTGCATTACTCATGGTCTTTTCTTCCAATTTCGTGTTTCAGATTCTACCTTTTCTTTTCCTTCAGTAATTCTTCAGCCTTGCAAGCTCGATCGACAAGTACCACCATTCTTTTAGTTCAAGGATCCCAACAAATACCTTAATGTCTTTGTTAAGCCCGTCTTCAAATCGTCGGCACATCTTGCCTTCTGTAGGAACATATCCCTGGCATACTTACTTAATCGAACAAACTCTCTTTCATATTCTGAGACTGTCATATTACCTGCTTCAGCTCAAGAAACTCTTTACATTTCTGATCAATAAATCTTTCACTAATATATTTCTTCCGAACTCTTCTTGAAAGAATTCCCAGGTTACCCTATCTTTTTGTACCACTGAAATTAAAGTCTTCCACCAATTATAGGCTGAATCTCTCAACAAAGATGTAGCACATTTCAAACATTCTTCAAGTGTACAAGATAATTCATCAAATACCCGGATAGAATTTCAAGCCAGAACTCTGCTTTTTCTGCATCATCATCAATATTTGCTCTAAATTCTTCAGCCCCTTGTTTATGAATTCTATCAACAGGGGTTCTGTGAAATTTTATCATATCCACTCCTTGAGGTATTAGAGGCATAGGTTGAGGAATTGGGGGAGGTGGGGGAGGTCGTACATTTGGGTTCGTACGAATGAACTCAGGGTACCATGCACTCATCATTGGAGAAAGGCTTCCCGATCCCTTTCTCCTCCTCCTTGACCAACAGTAGGAGGTGGGTTTCAGTCAGCCCTGCCCCTTCAACCAGAGCTGGCGCATTACTCTCTACTTCATCTGCCACAGCTGGATCGGGATCCATTTACTATATAAAATTCATTTAAAAAGGTCAGAAGTCGTCACACTATCACAATTCATACATATGGCATGTATAGCAAAATCCGTACATACAACACGTAGTCTGAGAATCGACTAAACCTGCTCTAATACCACCAAATGTAATGCCCCCACCCCCGAGACCATCACCGGAGTCGAGCTTGAGGATTACCAAACATAATTTATCAATTTAAGAACTTCAATCATTTGTTTCTACACTCACAGCTTTCTAGCTACTCGCGTCACAGTTACAAGAAAAATCATATCTCGAGTTATGAAACTCGAAGCAAGATCCGTAAATTTTCCCTAAATCTATACTCATATATATATTACTAATTTTTTCTAGAATTTTGGTTGGTCCAATTAGTATATTTTATTAGTTAAAGTCTCCCCTGTTTCAGGGTTCGACTGCTTTGAAATATGTGTATTACGAACTAGATATATCTCATACAGAATTCAATGACTACAAGGTTTGTTTTTAAAACTAGACTCAATAAGAATCTGTACATATAAAGAACAACTTCTAATTATTTTTAAATTTATTATGAATTTTTAAAGTCAGAACAGGGGATCCAGAATCACTCTAGCCCTGTTTCACAAAAGTTTAAATATCTCATAAAATATAATTTATATACCTGTTTTGTTCAATCCACATGAAATAGACTCATTAAGCTTCAATTCATAACTTACTCATTATTTAGTTCTATTTATAATATTTTAGTGATTTTTCAAATTCATGTCATTGCTGCAGCAATATTCTGTTTTAAGGCAAGTTCATCTTCCATGAATTTTTATGAACTAGATAACCTATTAAACTTCCATAATAGCAAACATGATCTAATTAGCCATCACCATGACTTATCAATATCAAACATTTTCTCAACCAAACATGGCCATATCATAAAATTATTTACACAAAATAGGTATATTGCTATACATGTCATACTTAAGTAGTTGTACAAGCCATTTACCAAGATAAAAGTCCTTTGGATAGTGTGATCGAACTTTGACCTATCCCGATTCCTGAGCCGGCTTGTTCAAAACTACAGTGAATGAAAAGGAAGGAGTAAGCATAAATGCTTAGTAAGTTCATATGTAAATAACAAGTAACATAACAATACAAATATACCAAACAACTTTAGCATGGTATCACCAAAACATATATCACATTTCTAAACATCATTCATCATCTTACCACCTTATCGTTGTTGTATCTATTTTCAACCCGAGGGTTAAGAACATACCTGTCCAAAGTGTCCATTTCACAACACTTACCAAAACGTCACTTGCATCTAAGTGTTCTCCATTTCACTAGAAATTTCACCCGTTAACACATCGGAATACAACTCGGATACACGGATAATTGCACATAAGTGCCTCATATGCAATCAAGAATCATGTAACCCGCCCCTAAGTGAACTCGACCAACTCAACGAGCTCGGGCGTCGCATCCATAAGTGACTGGACTCAACTCAACAGTTCAGATGCCTAGTACATCCACGAACTCGGACTCAACTCAACGAGTTCGGACATTCGCATCCATAGGTGAACTCGGACTCACTCAACGAGTTCGGATGCTCACCATCCTATGACATGTCATTGTATCCTAATCTATTCCTAGGTTCAAACGGGCTTTTCCCTCGATCTATTGTCATTTCCATGGAATATCGGAACTGATACTTGGTAGCAATTCATATTTATCAAGTAGTAACATAATTTGCATATTACTCAACATTAACCACAAAGCATAATATTTCACGATTAAAAATTAGCGTATCATATAATTAACATGAATAACTTAAAAATAACAATTATGCTACATTATTTACACATGAACTTACCTTGGTACCAAAATATAAAGATTTTGCAATTTAGTCCACAATCTTTTCTTTTCCTCGATCGCGACTTGAATCTCGTTTCTCTTGATTTATAATGCCAAATTAATCTTATTTAATACATACATTCATCAAAACAGCATTTAATACGAACTTGGAAAAATTACACTTTTGCCCCTAAACTTTTGCATAATTACACTTTTGCCCTAGGCTCGGGAATTAAACTTTATTCCTTATTCTTATGTTTTGTAACATGCTGATCACTTTTCCCTTCTATGGCAACATCAAATTCTCTCTCTAACATATACTTGTGACTATTAGGTATTTTTGCCAATTAAGTCCTTTTACTCGTTTTCACTCAAAACTGAGTAGCACAAGTTGTCTAACATAATTTAAAACCTCATATTCTATCATAAAACATCAAAATACACAAATTTCACCTATGGGTATTTTTCCAAATATAAACCCTAGGTTGAATTATTGCTAAAATAAGCTTAATCGAGCTACCGGGATTCCAAAACATAAAGAACATTAAAAACGGGGCTTGGAATCACTTACTATGGAGCTTGGAAGCTTGAAACAAACCCTAGCTATGGAGAACCCTTGAAATTTTGGCCTAATGAAGAAGATGGACAAAAATTGGCTTTTAATTTTGTTTTTAATTCATTTTAATAACTAAATGACCAAAATACCCTTACTACTAAACTTTCCAAAAACTCCTTCCATGTCCTAATTTTGTCCATGAACTTAAAATTGGTCAAATTGCTATTTAAGACCTCCTCATTAATATTCCAAAACAATTTCATACTAAAAACTTCTAGAATGTAAGTTTTGCAACTTATTCGATTTAGTCCCTACTTTCAATTTAAGCACTTTAGGCATAGAATTTCATCACGAAATTTTCACACAATCATGCAATCATATCATAATCATCAAAATAATTATAAAATAATTATTTCTATCTCAGATTTGTGGTCACGAAACCACTATTCTGATTAAGCCCTAATTCAGGATATTACAGAAACAATGGAATTGCAAGCCCCGATGGCCTGGATAACTCAAGGAAGCGTGAAAGAAAGCGATTAAAGAAGACCGTATCATACAAAGACCTTTAAAGATTAGCTATGCTGCGAAGGTACCGAGCAGGATGCTCTGCGTGGGTAGAAATATGAAAGCTCTCAAGAAACATTGAGGATATAGGATATTATTTAAGGTAGCACACTGCAGAACGGGATACCTACCTGTTCGCTAATCTATCTCAAAATAATCAGAACAACTTCACAGGTATTGGAGGAGGTGCCCTTAGCTGCACGGATTACCCCACAGGTGAGGTCGTAGCTCAAACTCTGGAGGCAGCTGATTATTTACAGACATTGGCGGCACAGGCTAACATATTGAGCATTAATATGAGCTACAATTTGATCGTGGCCAAGAGTTTGTTTTGTTGTTAAAACTTTAGGCATTAGGGCAAAAGCGTATTTGTAATCCATTTATATGTAAAGATATTCTTTTTCTAAATAAAGTTTTCTAAATAAGGTTGAATCGAGATCGATACCTTTTGCATTCATGCATTTGCATCTTATAGCATCTCATCGCATCATATGCATTCAAAGTTATAGAAAGACCCTCATTAGTTAAAATTACTACAGAAGTTAGGGAAAATCTGGAAATCACGCATCCATACGGAACTCGAGCAAAAACCAAGAATATGGATCAAAGGTTTGAATAGTTACAGAAGGATATGCAAGACCAGTTGCAGGAGTAATTGGCCAAGATGCAAAACGATATGAGGGAGCAAATGTTAGAGGCTCAGAGGAATATGATGGTCGAGATGGCTCAGCTGTTGAGAGCCATTGATAAGGGAAAGGCTCCCATGGAAATTACTGGCAAGGATGGTGAGGATCATCCTCCAGGCTTTACCCCACCCCACATGCCTACACAAACCGAGGCACCTCCTAGGAGGCCATCTATTACTATAATGCCTCAACATGGGTCGATCGATGCTGGAATCCCTATGAATTTCCCAACTGGCTTGGGATTTGATTTGGGTGACAACCTTGCTAATTCAATCATTCCTGACTTAGATATGGCTGAAAGGGAAGGTACAAAAATTGAATCTGCAAAATAGTTGGAGAAACGTTGCAGATGGTTGAAGGATAAATTTAAGGGCTTAGAAAGTGCTGAAGGGCATCAGGGAGTTGATGCCAAAGATCTAAGCTTGGTCCTAGATTTGGTGCTTACTCACAAATTCAAGATGCCAGAGTTTGAGAAGTACAACAGAACTACTTGCCCAGAGGCCCACATTACGATGTTTTGTAGAAGGATGACGGGTTACGTGAACAATGATCAACTGTTGATCCATTGTTTCCAAGACAGCCTAATTGGAGCAGCGGCCAGGTGGTACAATAGTTGAGCCGGGCCAGAATAAATTCATGGAGGGATCTTGCGCAAGCTTTCATGCAGTAGTACAATCATGTGACTGACATGACTCCGGATAGGATCACGTCGCAAAACATGGAGAAGAAGCCTAATGAGAGCTTTAGGCAGTATGCACAGAGATGGAGAGAGATTGCTATGTAGGTTCAACCACCACTCTTGGAGAAGGAAACCACTATGCTCTTTATCAACACCTGAAAGGCTCCATTCATTACCCATATGATTGGAAATACTACAAAAAGTTTTGTTGGCATAGTTATGGTAGGGAAATGATTGAAAACACCATAAGGGACGGTAAGATAGAAGGGGAAACTGCTAAGAGATCAACCCCAAGGAGAAATGAGGTGAACGATGTGAGTAATTATAACTCGAAATCAGCTACGATTAGTCAACCAAGAGCAGTAACTGTAGGACAGCGGGGTTCGCAAAGGAATGAATCTGGTACGAGACAGAATTCTGAAAAGATCTAGTTCACACCCATTCTAGTGACGTACAAGGAACTTTATCAGAATTTATTTGATGCACACGTGGTAGCTCCCTTCTACTTAGAACTGATGCAACCTCCATATCCTAAATGGTATGATGCAAATGTTCAATGTGAGTACCATGCAGTGATAACAGGACATTCCATAGAAAATTGTACTACCTTCAAGAAATTGGTTGTAAAATTCACCAAAATGGGTGTTATAAAGTTTGATACAGAGAACCCATTGCCAAACCATAGCGATCAGGGGGTAAATGTGACTGGGGAAGATGAGGCTGAACAAGGAAATCTGGAGGGTATTCGTCCCTACAAACTGGAAAGCTCCTTAAACAATTGGAAGGCAGAGGAACTTCTTGTAGTATTCAGAAATTATACGAAGTAATATTCAAAACATTCTTGTTGCTCTAAAGCCTAGGAGAAATAAGATTTTTTTTGTGAAATGGGCTCATGTTCAGACATTTTTATTTTAATAAAACATACTTTTATTATTCATCCGAGTAAATATTCTTTCATTTTGATTCTTTTGACCTTTAATATTCTTTATAAATTTTCATTGCATTCACAACATGTAAATAAACATTCTTGAATACATTTATTCCTTGTACATTGTTTTGTGCTTATCATAGATCCCTAAATATCAAAGACTGGGGCAATGATATTATAGACTCATAGTTCCTTTTGAGCACGACATGTGTTTAGAGGGATCTCGGTATTTTTGAAGATGATAGAGATTGTAACTTATCTTCTGATTTGTTGGAAATGGTAAAGCAAGAAGAGCAGCAAATTTTACCCCATGTAGAGGTGGTAGAGAATTTAGCCTTAGAAGAAGGAAGGATTGAGAAATTGGAATGTGCATAACCAGAGAGGCAAAAAAAGACCTTGTCGAGACTATTATGGGAATTCATAGATGTCCATAGGAATGTCGGAAGAACGCATACAAAAGGATTCATAATGACCAGGATAAACAAGAGCTTTGGGCACAATTGGTTCACCATGGAAGGGGATCACATCATTTATACCATAAATACCGAATTTAATGAGTCAAGACTTATAGGGCATATATGTTATGGGCCCGTCAAAAGTTTCAAGCTGACAATGACTCATCTTTGTGCACGTCAACTACTCCATTAAGAGGGGGAGATAGCTTCATATGCCAATATTACAAAGTCAATAGTCATCGATTTCAAAAAAAAAAAAGAAGAAGGAAAAAAGATCATATCCAACTTCACAATGTCAAAGGTTTGCAGTTTGTTCAAAGAGTAGGCGCCATGCCACAATACATCAAAGGTTGCCAAAAGAAAGAAAGAAAAATCAACAAAAGTTATAGAAGATGACCGAGACTTGGTAAAAATTGGTATAAAAAGCTACTACCTACTTTCTATGTTTATGCTGGGGCAAACGCCTTCAAGGATCCCAACTATCATCCTTGGAATGAATGCAGCACATGGATCTCCTAGGGAGTCTGATATGCTGTCAATAGCTGTATTGGATAGATCAACGTAATAGTTATCGATTTCCCGCTATAGAGCATCAGACTATACACAGTCTCTGAAGCTTGAAATGATAGATTCTCTCTTCAAACTAGTTTCTGACAAAGTAGATCATGAGAGAAACTCTCTTAGACTTCTATACAAGTTCAGAGAAGAGGATGCCTGATCAAGTCATGGAGATAGAGAGTCTCAGTTCAGTCAAATGATGAACAAATGATTTGATCAAGTTATCGAGACTTCAGGGATCTCCTGACAATGTGCTATATGGTACTGTCATTGACAACAAAGTATGCCATCCAAAGAACAATGATTTTTACCTTGGTACCCATACTGGAATGATTGGAATTGCAAGGCAGACCCACTATCATGTTCTCTTAGACCAGGTTGGGTTTTCAGCTATTGATCTGCAATAGTTTGTTCATTCTCTATCCTATATGTATCAAAGGAGCACCACATCCATATTTGTTGTGGCTCCTATTTTCTACGCTCATTTGGCAGCTTCACAGTTGGAGACAATTTATGAAGATTAGGGATGCTTCAGAAACATCATCGAGTCATGGTGGGATGTATGTTCGGGGAGTAATCCCTGTACCTCAGCTTTCCATGTTGAAGGATAAAGTCAGCAACTTCATTCTTGTCTACTGAGAATCATTGAACCATCTTTTTATATGGTTTGACAAACAATAGCCAGGACTGCTGCTGGGGTAATCCCTTTCTCATGGGTTTATGAATCAAGATTTTTCTCCAAGCTTTGATGGAGTCAAGAATTGAATACCTCTAGTAAAATTAACTTGAAAGTATTCATCCTAAGCAAATGTACCAAGAATGGATGACACAGACTTATGACAAAGAAGGTTCGTCCAAAAGAATTTCATAAAGGAAACCTTGTGCTGAAAGAGATCCTTCCCATGCAAAAGGATGCTAAATTGGGAAAGGCCATATGTTACGAAGAGGGCTTTCTCTAGAGGTGCACTGATTTTGACAAGAAATGGATAGGAAGAATTTATCTGATCCAGTGAATTTGGACTCGGTCAAGGAGTACTTTGTCTGAAGGAGAAGGGAAGCCAAGGTAAAAACCCGTAAAGGGCACTTTGGGACTTCTATTTCAAAAAAAAAAGGAGAAAAGAAAAGAAAAAGAGAAAAAGAGAAAAAAATAAAAGAAAAAAGAGAAAAAGAAAAAAAATGGAGAGGCCAAGGTGAAAACTCGCAAAGGGCGCCTTGAGACCAAAGGGGTTTTGAGTTGAAAACCCGAAAGGGCAGCTCAAATTTGGAAAGTCATGCAGTGACCTTGTTATACCGGATTCAACGAGAAGTGAAGTATGTTACATATCGAGGTATCAACGAATTACTTTGGATCTTTTAAACACATGTTGAACTCAAGAAAGTCTTTATAGAGCTGGTGTATAGACGCTCAAGCGGCGATATCTGGGGCATCTGATTTCTGTCCTATTTACTATCTTTGGATTCTTTTTCATCGCAAAGATATGTTCTCAGGCTAATCTTTTTGCATTCCTTCCAATAATTTGTCCAAATCTAATTATCCTCAGGATCAATTTATTTGTCTCCCATTATTCATAAAGCATTTTGCATTGAAATAATGATAGATGAACTAAAATATCTTCACAAACGAAGTTTTGCATATTACTCTGGAAATTTCTAGATAATACAAGAAACTGAAACAAGACAATTGTTTAAGGAATTCTCATATGTATGGGTTGGAGATACTCGAGAGATTTTCTTCTTTAGTCCAAAAGGTGGTTGGACGTTTTAAGAAATATTGATATTAAGAAAGGATCATTTTATAAACATCTTCAGTGGGTCGTAACATTCGGGGAACGGTATGGTAGACCAAATTGATGGAGAAGATTCGAGGCATACGAGCAGAGTATGATTGATATGTCGAGAAGAACGAGGTGGAAAGCTCGATAGATGAATGAGTGATGACGTCCGAAATAGGAGTTATTTTGATAAACATTTTGCATCATAATATGTCTAATTAGGAGTATTTGACTTATTTCAATCATGGCATCTTAATTATTTGGCATAAGCATAAATTCCAGGAAATCAATTCTATAGGTGGATTCCCCAGTGGACAATGTAGCAAGGTTGATTGAAAATTACAAAATTCAGCACCTTAATCCCCTAAGTAGTAGGGTAACAGGTTAAATTTGCAGATCTTATCTCCCTAAGCAGTAGTGGAGCAGATCGAAGACTCGCCTTAATCCCCTAAACAGTAGGGTAACAGGTTAAATTTGCAGATCTTATCTCCCTAAGAGTAGTGGAGTAGATCGAAGACTCGCCTTAATCCCCTAAGCAGTAGGGTAACAGGTTAAATTTGCAGATCTTATCTCCCTAAGCAGTAGTGGAGCAGATCGAAGACTCACCTTAATCCCCTAAGCAGTAGGGTAACAGGTTAAATTTGCAAATCTTATCTCCCTAAGCAGTAGTGGGGCAGATCGAAGACTCGCCTTAATCCCCTAAGCGGTAGGGTAATAGGTTAAATTTACAGATCTTATCTCCCTAAGAAGTAGTGGAGCAGATCGAAGACTCGCCTTAATCCCCTAAGCAGTAGGGTAACAGGTTCGTAGATCTTATCTCCCTAAGCAGTAGCGGAGCAGATCGACGACGACTCGCCTTAATCCCCTAAGCAGTAGGGTAACAGGTTAAATTTGCAGATCTTATCTCCCTAAGCAGTAGTGGAGCAGTTCGAAGACCCACATTAATCCCCTAAGCAGTAGGGTAACAGGTTAAATTTGCAGATCTTATCCCTAAGCAGTAGCGGAGTAGATCGAAGACGATGCACCTTAACCCCCTAAGTAGTAGGGTCCAAGATGATTTAGTATCTCTGTAATGATAGGGAACAAGTCGAAGATAGCAGATCGGGCGTCTCTATATTCGACGGAGAGCAAATCGAAGACATAGCAGGTTTGGCTTTCGGATGTTCTTACACCAAAGCAGATCCAAGATAACAGATCTAGCATCTCCATTTCGACGGAGAGTAGATACATAGCAGATCTAACCTTTATATGATTTTACTGAAGCAGATCCAAGATGATTTGGCATCTTTGTGTTCATAAGGAGCAAATCGAAGATATAGCAGATTTGGCTTTTACGTGTTTACGCTAAAGCAGATCTAAGATGATTTGGCATCTCTGTATTGTCAGAAAATAGATCGAAGATAACAGATTTGGCGTCTCTGTATTAGACGGGGAGCAGATCAAAGATAGCAATATCACCTTCCTGAGTTGCAGTGAACCAGATTGAAGCCGTCAAGAGGACATTTAAAGAGGATCAAGGATCAAGAACTCAAGACTCAGCGAGCCCGGGCAAAATTGGTCCTTTTATAATCTTTGATCTATTCCTGTTACACAGCAATGAGCAAAGAGGGGCAGCTGTAGACACTCAATTTTGCCCAGGCCCAGAAATAAGTTCAAAAAAAAAGTCCAAGTCTAGTACAAAATTACGAACATATAATTTGGCCCAATCGAAATGGCCCATTACTTGAAAAGATTGAAGGTCCATCTACGAGCTTGACTCATATGGAAATATAATCTTTAAGGATATGCAATCTTAGATATGATATGAAATATTAGATATGATGCAATCTTAGATATGATATGCGATATTAGATATGATACAATCTTAGATATGATATGCAATCTTAGATATAATATGCAATCTTGAAGATATGATCTTGTAATCTTGGAGATTTAATTTGTAGATATCCTTTAATCTTAACCGTTGATGTAATTGATCTATACCGTTGGATTTGGGGAGGCTCAACTATAAATAGAGGCCTCTCCCTTCATTATAAATCACTTGAGTTCTGGGAAGCAATAAGAATTCTTGAGAGGATTCACTCAAATTTCTCTCCCTCTTGCGTTCTTACTCTCTGTGGTTTGTTCTTATTTTATTCTTCGTCTATCTTAGTTTTTCAACCTTTTTTTTATTTTAATTTCTTCATTTTTCAAATATGCATATTTATTCCTATCTTTTATACATTTGATTATGTATTTTATATATTATAATATTTAACCTATTTATATAGTTTATTTTCAAATATATATTTTCTATGCATGTATATATATTATATTATCATTTCATTATTTTGAACTATTGCATTATATTTTTATAATTTGTAAATATTCTATTTATTCATTTTTTAGTGTATGTCATTTATCTTATTTGTGCATAGTTTCATTTTTTATATGCTATGTTTAATTATTTCTTTTATGTGCTATTTTATGATATATATTGTTGTATAATTTTTGCATGTATTATGTTTTTCTTTTAGTTTACTCATGTTTTTTGTTTATTATCTTATATTTACCCTAGTATGATTTTTTTCATTAAACGTATGTTCATATTATTTAGTTTTGTCTTAATGATATTATTTATGTTTATATGGAAATGTTAGAATATTTTGTACATCTATGCTTCATGATGCATTAATATGTCATCCTAAAACGTCATTTAAAATAATATTCCAAGGTTTTTTTTAAATAAAAGGCAATGCTTGATGTTTGGAAACTTCGAGAAAGATAGCGCCCTAACTTACTGGGTTGCGACTTTTCTCGTTGAATTTGAATAGTCAAGCACCCTTCTAAGTGATTTTGAGTTTTCCAAACTTAAACAATTATTTCGAGATTTCAAAACATAGTGTCCTAACTTACTGGATATGGCGTTTTGTTGTTTCGAGATAGAAATTTTCGAAAGACGAGCTTAGTTTCGAAGGTTTTAAAATGTTGCGTCCTAACTTACTGGATGTGATGTTTTGACTCGTTTGAAATAAGTGAGCCTTAATTTTCAAAATTGAGACATTCTAATTAAAAGAGGTTTGCATCTTAAAACTTTCAAATTTCCGACATTAAAGACACTTGATAATCAATTAGGTACTAATTTTTGGGCGTTACGAGGGTGCTAACCCTTCCTCGTACGTAACCGACTCCCGAATCCGTTTTCTTGACTTTCGTAGACCAAAATTAATGTTTTAAAACAAAGCATTTTATAAGGTGATCCAATCACACCTAAAAAGATTGGTGGCGACTCCCCTTTTCATTTTTCTTAAAGTCGATTCCCATTTTTCAAAACTCGATTTAAAAATGGTTTCGACACTTACCTACTAAAAACAACGATCAAACACCAACTTTACACCAACATGATACATCCCAAAAGTATATCCAAAACACATGCAATTAATCTTATACATCCTCTTACACCAATTTATTTACCAAAACATATCTCAATCTCATATTCTACCATATTCACATTTTGACTAACTAAACTAATACAACACCAAATAATACTTCAAAACTCCAACCTAAGCTAGAATAATGTATTACCATTGATATGTCAAACAATACAATCCAATCCAAAAACTTAATAACATCATGCAATTATATTTCAATCATCCTTATTATCCGTAACTAATTATAGTAATCTCAACAATTGCACACTCAAATTTATTTATGCACATTACCACAATTTTAAACTCCAAGTCAATTATGAGAGGCATAACTAAGCACAAGAACACACACACACACACACATAGTCAAAGTTCCTAGGTACATGCCAAAGACTAAGATATAACAAAACACAAACATATTTGAGTTGCAACAGAATTCTGGATGTTAGCTTCTAGTCCTGGGGCCCCAAGAAACACCTAAACCTGCGCATGGAGAGAAAATAATATTATGTCGAGTAATGAAACTCAATTGTAACTTATAATACAAAATAAATAACATATGTATGAACAATTAAACTCCAAAATAACATTTATAACATTCATATACATCTTAACACCTAATTTTAACTAGAAGTTACCAAGTTTGGTGTCAAAGGTTCAAAACACACTATATGCATACTTCAACACCCAATTCATGCTAACCCCATAGAACATTCAAATTTACCGATTTCAAACCATCAACTACAAACCTTTTTCTCCAAGTTCAGTATAACATTACATGATTCATTTATTTTTGGACTCTATTGATTCATTTGCAAATATTTCGGCCTTCAAGGTTCGATTCCACACAAAATCACATTCAAATTCAAAATATCTTAATCAATAGCATATTCAGGACATCTTGTCGATTTAATAAATTTTCAGCCCCTATTAACCTGACTTGGACTTGGATGGATACCCGGATCATCCAACCAACACACCAACATACACTGAACTGCATATTGGCGCACAAAGCGCATCATTGGCACACGAGGTGCATCCTGGCACGTAAGCGCATAATCCCGTACACAACTCAACCCTATGGCGTGCCAACTATATTTGAATAGGAAGTAGGGTATCATTATTCAATTTCATTCACGATTTAGTACAAATATCGAATTACAATCAATTTCACCACCAATAATTTAATTTATTATCAAATCACACATGATTCATATCATTTAATGCATTTCTATCAAAATTTATAATACACATTATTTTTCTGTTGAATCATGTTATTTTACCAATTATTCAATCCAATCCTCTTTTTCGAAAAACTCATATTCAAGCTCAATTTAACAACTTACATTACCATCTTATACTTACCTAGGTACTCCCACATGTAATTTACAATGAAAATACAAGCAATTCACATGGATTAAATTATAAATGTACAAACCGAAGTTTTCAGCTACTCGTCGACTGATTTCATTTTTCCTCTCCCTCTTGAAGGATCTACATCAACATTAGCTACAATTAGTTAACAAACATATCATTTTCTCAAATTCCAGCCCAAACATCAATAATTATCAAATTATTCAACTCTCACAACTTATTCAATTTAGTATTCAAAACTGAAACTAACATAACTTTCTAATTAAAACTTCAATTTGAGTTCTAATTTCACTATTTTTATTAGGGACTTCCTATTTCTCAATTTTATAGTCAATTTTATAATTTATTCAGTTTAGTCCTTACTGGATGAAACTATTAATTAACTTCACAATTTAGTCCTTTTTCACATCTAAGCTTAAAACCTATCAATTTAACACTAAAACTTCAAGAAATCAACAATTGTAACTTTATAAAACTTTAATAGTTTTAAAAATTGGTGCATGAGCTATCTAGATCAAACTCTCGAGACCTTAAAAACATGGCAATTACAACAAAAAGACTAAATTAAACTCACAAATTGAAGGGGTTAAAATTTGGACTATAGACCAAATTTCTTCCTCCATAGAAATGGTGCTTTGGTTGCATGAAGAAGATCCATGATTCATATATATATAAATTACCTTTATAATTTATAATTTTTATATAACTAAAATTTTAACATTATTTTAGAAAAAAATCCACTAACCATCCACTATAATCCTAGAGGAGTGTGATTGTCATTTTAATCCTTGATTCATTTTTAATTAAAAAAATAGTGATTGAACTTTTACTAATTTTATAATTTAGTCCTTATATCTTAAATAATCACTAATTCAACAAAATTATCTATCTAAAATTCAATTCACCTATATAATAACTTCGTAAATATTTTATAAAAACATATATGAGCTCGGTTTATAGAAACAGGATCCCGAAACTGTAGTTTCAGACACCACTGACTTTCGAGTCGTTATAATTAATCATAAAAAACTTATATAAACTTAATTTGGAGAAAGAATTATGCTAGATTATAACTCTTTTTATAATATGTAAATTTAAGTAAAAATAATATAAAATTTATAAAAAAGGTTTTTATAAAGTGTTCAATAAATTTTATAACAAGTCTTATAAATAATATGGTTTTTTAACATAATTTTAGAAAGTTATATATATATTTCTTGCAAATAAGTTACGATAAAAGACTGTAACATTGTTTTTTTATGAATAAGTATATTATGTCCATACTTCTTGGCCATAATTTTTATAAATAAATATATTACAACACTTTTATAACATGTAAATTATTTTTTATAATAAACTTTTTTACCATAACTTTTAAAAAAAGATTTAAAAAATATAATTTTTGGTTATAACTTTATAAAATGCATATAAATTATTTTTATAATATATTTTTTTAGGATTTATAATATAATAAATCTTTAGCCATGGCCATCCGAATGACTCCTATGTGTTCGTGCTTATAATATAAATATATAACTTAAAATTGTATAAAAATAATTTTTAAAATTATATTTGAGTGTAATTATTTGCGTAATCACTCCAATTCTCTCGCTTCCCCTAACAATTGGAAAGTGTCATGGTTACCCAAACATGCCACACTTTTGTAATTACTAGCAATTATACCCAAATTCAATTACCAGGTGCCTTTTCAAATATTATCAAAAAGTTATTTTCATATATATATATTGGTATTTTCATTCTATTTTTATGGCCCATGTTTGGGTTTGTGGTTGCACCTCGACGATGTGATCTCCAAAGTTTGAATCTACTTCTTCCTTTGGGAGTGCAATGTGCCTTACCATGGTACTCAACACTTATCAGTAATATTTATCATAAAAAAAATAATTTTTAGCGATATCTTTTAATGATTTTGATCAAATTCTATCATTAGTTCTCATACTATATGTAACTTATGGATTTAAGTCCATGTACTTTATTTTGGTTACTTTTAGTTTTTTCCAACTGAAATAGTTAAACTCTATAACACCCCAAACCCGGTCTAGACGTTATGGCCGAATCTAGGAGTGTTAAGAAGAAGAAAACTTATTTTGCAGCGGAAGTTTGATATTGTTAAAGTTGAAAACCGAGTTTGTGTTTTAAGAAAAACATTTGCTCGCACAAAATCGTGGTTTTGTTAAACCTCACAGTATAAAAGTAAAAAGTACATCCAAAACCAAAATTAAAACCAATAGTCCAGAGAGTCCCAAAATTACAAAACTCTCAAAATAATCCAGATTTTAAATAAAAACCATTAATCAAAAATAGTTTGTGAACTAGTGGTCACCGTTGAGACTCCATCACACCAACCCGCCTATGTCTGAGGATTACCTGAATAGGATAGACAACAGATGTGAATTTTCATAAACTCAATGTGAAACTCATTTGAAATTCAGAATTTCAATATATCAGAACTGAAGCGGACATAAGTCCTTTTCAGAATTAGATTATTAGATACATACAAATATGCAAAGTCCTACCCCTATCATCTACACACCATCTTCGACCATTCCAGCACACCACGTATACACCGCATAGTGTCTCTACGACACTTATCAGAGTAATTTGTAGTTGTGCTGCCCGGATAGCGGCGAATTATCGCCTCATAGAACACTTCCTGCAACAAACATAACACCCCATATACAGATATAGAATAAAGATATTCAAAATTAACAGGTTTAACATGACCCACATGCTCGTATACAGATATCATACATGCTTATACAACACAATCAAATATACATATCAGTTTTCCTAAACTCAGATTAGTCTATCAGAATAACATATCTCATGCCTTAGGGTTTGTTTTGCCCTTACGATCCTATGGAAGACCCACAGTCGATTGGAACGACACGTTCGGCCCTAAGGAAAATTTTAGAAGTTTGGGCCCATATGCACGTGTGGGCTCACACGCCCAAATTGGCCTTGCCCGTGTGGCTTACACGGTCTGGCCCACGGTTCGCAGGCCCAAATCAGCCTAGCCCGTGTGACTCACACGACCACACACTCTCCCGCCACATGGTCATGTGTTGCACACAGCTGTGTGGCGTTGACAGGCCACCTTTTTAGCTTTCGCCGAACTTCGATTTTTCTTGCTTTCGTTATACACCTGGTTCATTTTTGATGCAATTGCAATCCCGAGACCATTAGAACCTATAATCAATATTCCAATGCCCAATTTCAGTAAGCATTCATGAAACTCAAACACCAATTATCCAAAAGGAAACCTTACAACAACATTTAACACATTTGCCCACTTACCGACAATGAACCAAAAGCACCCCTCACTCAATTCGCTGGAGAAGCATTAATTGTACCTTGAGTATCCCCTTGACAAGAACTGACAAAAATTAATGAGAATCCCCATTAACAACAACTAAAAGAAACCGTAAAACCATACTTACCCAAACTTATCGAACCACATGAAAAACCAGAAATTCAAAACTCCGTAACTGAAAAGAAAAAATTATGGCAGAACTTCAGAGGATTAAAAAGAGAGATTTTTGACAGAGAGGAAACAAATAAATTGTCAAGAAAATGAGAAAAACAAAACTAACGTCAGAAAGAGTTTTGGGAAGAGAGAGAAAAAAATCAAAATTGATTAATATCCTAACTCCACACTAACAACCACATCCCCACTAACCCCTACCTTGATCCTTATTCAACAACCTTTGAGTTTCAATTCCACTGAACCTTTATCGCACAACAAAAGAAAAAATTTTGATTTCAACACAGGGATTTGAACACAAGACCTCAGGGCAAGCTAACATTTTGCTATTCAAACCAACAGGCTTATTTTGATATGAGTTTACAGAAAATATAACATAAGCCCACCTCAAAGGGATAAGGCTATGATAAAAAATATCTTATTTTCCCAAAAGTGAGACTTGAACCCAAGACCTAAAATACACACCCAAAATACTTAACCACTGAAGCAAACACTAATTTATGACAAAATTCATCAAAAATAAAATTAAATTAGTCGGGGCGCTACAACTTTACCCCTTAAAAGAAATTTCAGCCTCAAAATTTACCTAATTCAAATAGATGAGGACACTGCTGACGCATCGAGTCTTCAGGTTCCCACATGGCTTCCTCAGTACCATGATTCTGCCGCAAAACCTTAACTAACAGAATAGACTTCCTCCTTAGAATCTTTACATCTCAATCCAAAATCTGAACCGGTTCTTCCTCAAATGTTAAATCTGGTTTAACCTCAATCTCTTCAATAGAAACAATATGAGATAGGTCAGACTGATATCGCCTCAACATGGAGACGTGAAATATGTCATGGATACTGTCTAACTTCAGAGGTAGCTCTAAATAATAAGCGATTGATCCCATATGCTTTGGAATCCGATATGGCCCGATGAACCTAGGGCTCAACTTGCCCTTACGTCTGAACCTCAGAACTTTCTTCCATAGAAATACCTTAAGGAACACATAATCCCCTACAGAGAACTCAATATCCCTCCTTTTCAGATCTGCATAGGACTTCTGTCTATTATTAAGATGATCCTGATTTAATCTGACTTTATCTTCAATCTTGAAAACCAACTCAGGACCTAAAACTTGTTGTTCACGTAACTCAATCCAACACAGCAAAGTACGACACTTATGACCATACAGAGCCTCATAAGGTGCCATTTGGATGCTAGACTAAAAACTGTTATTGTAGGTGAACTCAGCTAAAGGCAGAAAATCCTCCTAACTCCTTCAAAAATCAATTACACAACTTCGAAGCATATCCTCCAGTATTTGAATCACCCTCTCAGATCGAGCATCGATTTGAAGATAGAACACAGTACTAAAGTCTAATCTCGAACCCAGAGCTTCATGAAGTTTCTTCCAAAATCAAAAAGTAAAGCGAGGATCCCTATCGAAAATTATTGAAATCGGAACCCCGTGAAGTCTTACAATATTAGAAATGTAGAGATTCACCAACTTTTGCAGTGAATAACTATCCAAACCAGGATGAAATGGGCAGACTTGGTCAACCGATCCACGATGACTCAAACAGAATCCTTCTTAGTAGATGTTAAAGGTAACCCACTAACGAAGTCCATAGTCACATGTTCCCATTTCTATAAGGGAATCTTAATGGGTTTGAGCAAACCTGAAGGCAACTGATGCTCAACCTTAACTTACTAGCACGACAACAGAAAAAAAATTGTTACATTTCGCTTCAAACCCAGCCATCAGTACAGTTGATGGAGGTCTTGATACATCTTATTTCCACCAGGATGCATAGCATAAGGGCTACTATGCACTTCCCTCAAAATTGATTGTCTCAAATTGGAATTATTCGGTACACAAACCCATCCTCGAAAACACAAAACCCTATCATTATTCAGCCCAAAATTAGATGTACTGCCATTTTCAACTTGACGAAAACACAGAACTAGAGAATCATCCTCCAACTGCTTATCCCGAATTTGATCAATCCAAGTCGGCTTAACTTGCAACTCAACTAACAGACTCCTATCCTTGAACAGACTTAGGCGTGCAAGCATCGCCTTCAAATCAGACATTGATCTACGGATGAGAGTATCAACCACCACATTAGTCTTATCGGGATGATACTCTGTCGTGCAGTCATAATCCTTGAGCAGCTCAATCTATTTATGCTGCCTAAAATTCAACTCCTTTCGAGTAAGGAGGTATTTGAGACTCTTGTGATCAATGTAGATGATACACCTCTCACCGTACGTATAGTGCTTCTAGATCTTTAAAGTAAACACCACGATAACTAACTCGAGATCATGCATCGAATAATTTCACTCGTGTAACTTAAGTTGTCGAGATGCATAAGTCACAACCTTATCATCTTGCATCAATATACATCCCAACCAGATGTGCGTCGCATCACTGTAAACCACAAACACTTTATCAGATTCAGGCTGTATTAGAACAGGAGCCTCAGTTAGAACAGACTTGAGCTTCTCAAAGCTAGATTGTTGTGCATCAGTCCAGACAAAAGGAATATTCTTATACAGAAGCTTAGTCAGAAGAGCTACAATCCACGAGAACCCCTGAACAAATCGTCGATAATAACCCACAAGACCTAGAAAATTGTGGATCTCAGAAATATTTTTAGGCTATTTCCAATCAAGTACAACGTCAACCTTTCGAGGATCAACTAGGATCCCCTCAGCAGAAACCACGTACCCCAGAAAAGTTACTTCCCGTAACTAGAATTCACACTTGCTCAACTTAGCGTAGAGCTGTTTTCTCAAAGTATTTGAAGCACTACTCTAAGATACTCATCATGCTCATCCTCGGTCTTAGATTACACCAGAATATCATCGATAAAGACTACGAAGAATTGATCCAAATAAAGCTAGAAAACCTAGTTCATTAGATCTATGAATGCAGCCAGAGTATTCATCAAAACAAAGGGCATGACAAGGAACTTGTAGTGCCTATAACGAGTCCTAAAAACCGTCTTAAAGATATCAACTTTCTTAACCCTAAGCTGATGATACTTAGAACGAAGATCTATCTTAGAGAATACTGAAGTCCCACTTAATTGATCAAATAAATCGTCAATCCTCAGAAGTGGGTACTTATACTTCATAGTCAGCTTATTCAACTGTCGGTAATCAATACACATCCTCATAGTACCATCCTTTTTCTTTACAAACAAAATTGGTGCCCCTACGGAGATACACTAGGATGAATAAATCCATGATTCGAAAGCTCTTGAAGCTGAGCCCTTAGCTCCATAAGCTCTTTCGGTGCCATTCGGTATGGACCAATGGATATCAAAGTTATATCTGGTAGAAGCTCAATGCCAAACTCAACTTCCTGATTCGGAGGTAAACCCAATAACTCATTATGAAATAAATCCGAAAATTCCCTCACTATTTTGATGTTTTTGACAGAAGAGTCCCCAAAAAATGAAACACTTACGAAGGCTAGATATACTTCACACCTTTTCTAAACCAATTTTTGGGCGACTAGAGCAGAAATTATGTTAGACAAGTAATCTCAACGCTTGTCGATCACAACAACTTCCATATCATCCTCGGTTTTCAAAATGAGCCTCTTAGTTGCATAATCTAAATTGACTTGGTGTTCTACTAAGCAATCCATACCCAGAATCAAGTTGAACTCTCCAAAAGGTAGCTCCATTAGATTTACCGGAAACACAACCTCTTGTACTTCTAACAGTGTATTCTTATACAGTCTGTTTACGCAAACTGACTAACCCAATGAACTCAATACAGAAATCTCACTAAAAGTACTCAACAATAATCCCTAAGTTTCCAAAGATAGTACTAGCTACATACAAATGTGTTGACCCTATGTCTATCAAAGCAGTATAAGGGACATCAAAAATAAAGAACGTACTCATAATCACATCATGGGTCTCTTTGTCCTCATGGCATCGAGCAGTATAAACCATTACAAGCTGCTTCGCTTCAGTCTAATTAGCACCTCTGCCTAGTGCTCTCTGTCCTCTGCCCAATCCATTACGACTCCTGAACGGAGCATGGCTCCTAGGTGGTTGTTGTACTACCCTTTGAGGCTGAACAAAACCTAGACCCGGAGCTTGCATCTGATCAGGATGCTGTGGGCACTCTCTAATCAAGTGATCCAATGACCCACAATGCAAAAAAGCCCCTAACCTCCTCCAACACTGGCCCGGATGGCACCTACCACAATCATTACATGACTAAACCCCAGTAGAAGCAACTAGAACCCCCACTCTAACAAGCCCATCAGGTTTGGCCAACTTCTTAGGCCTTTGAATAGAACTAGAGGGCTCTGATTCCCTCTTATCTTGCCTTTCTCCCGATCCCTATTTTGGCACTCAATGCGCTTAACCTCCTCGGCAATCTTTATCTTGTCCATCAGAACGAAAAAATCTCGCTCCCCCTATGGAGCAATCAAAACCCTCAGACTGTCTCTTAAACCATCTTCAAAACGAACACACTTTTTGTACTCAGTAGCACCATGCCTTGTGCGTAATGGCATCCTTCAGTTTCTGCTCAGAAGTGTAGTCAATGTCGTTCATTATCTTCTCGGTGGCCTCCAACCAATATTCAACCACAGTAGGGGCGACTCCAGTAATGCCTTTAAACAGATCAACTCTATTGGACCGAAATCATTCAGTTACTAACCTACGGCCTCCAGATTCAGAATGGGGTCTAGCGATCCTCTCTAAAACTCTCAACATGGCTTTGCACAGTACGTCGTCCCTAGTTAAGCGGCTTTGAGACCCGGTCTCAGCAGTAGGTGTAGTCGGAGTCTCATTCATATCCAGATTTGGCATACTAACAAAAAAGATGACTTAGCTCGAGTCCCCCTATGGCGCCCGCCGTGCCCACAAATACCACGACTGTGAGTTCCATAAGCGCTCATTATTTTAAAATTTTATCTACATTACGAAAGTTTCTACATCAGTTTCAATTTTTATTTAGAAAATATTTTACGCTTCAAATATTTATCATAAGTTTAGAAATTTTTCAGAAATCATGGTTTCTAGCTAACTCAATATAGTTTCAGATAGTTCTAACTACAGCATTTCTAAGTCCAGAAGTACTTACAAGATCGGCGTCAGAGACTCAGTGTACTACATGCTTTGCACATAAGAAATAGACTTGTTTTTTACAAATTCAATTTTAAACTCGAAATCCATAGCTCAAGTTTTACAAGCTGGCTCTGATACCATTAAATGTAATGCTCCAAACCTGGCCTAGACATTATGGCTGAATATGGGAGTGTTACAAAGAAGGGTTTTGAAATCAATCTTATTATTGTTTTCTTTAAGGCAAACATTGTTAATTTGCTCTTTCAGGAAACTTATTTTGCAGCGGAAGTTTGATATTGTTAAAGTTGAAAATCGAGTTTGTGTTTTCAAAAAAATATTTGCTTGTGTAAAACCGTGGTTTTGTCAAACCTCACAATATAAAAGGAAAAAGTACATCCAAAACAAAAATTAAAACAAATAGTCTAGAGAGCCCCAAAATTACAAAACTCTTAAAAATAATCCATATTTTAAATAAAAACCATTAATCAAAATAGTTCGCGAACTAGTGGTCACTGCTGAGACTCCGTCGCATCGACTCGCCTATGTCTGAGGATTACCTAAATAAAACAAACAACATATATGAGTTTTCATAAACTCAGTGTGAAACTTAACAAAAATATACATGCATCAAATTCAGAATTTTAGTATATCAGAACAGAAGCGGAGTCCTTATCAGAGTCATATTATCAGATACATACAGATATGCAAAGTCCTACCCCATCCTCTACACACCATCTCCGACCATCTGAACAAACCACGTGGGGTATAAAACACCCACCCATCCCTACATACCACATAGTGTCTGTATGTCACTTATCAGAGTAATTTTCAACTATGCTGCGAGAATAATGATGAATTATCGCTTCACAAAACACTTCCTCCAACAAACAGAACCCACCCCATATACAGATATAGAATATAGATATTCAGAATTAACAAATTTAACATGACCCGTATGCTCATATACAGATATCATACATGCTTATACAACACAATCAGACATATATATCAATTTTCCTAAACTTAGATTAGTCTATTAGAATAACAGATCTCATGCATTAAGGTTTGTTTTGCCCTTACCGACCCTACGGAAGGCCCACAGTCGATCAGAATGACATGTGCGATCCTAGGAAAAATTTTAGCCTACATGCCAAAATTGGCCTTGCTCGTGTGGCCTACATGGCCTGGCCCACGGCCTACACGCCCAAATTGGCCTAGCGCTTGTGACTTTCACGGCCACACACTTGCCCATCACATGACCGTGTGTCGCATACACCTATGTGGCATCGATAGGCCACCTTTTTGGCTTTCATCGAACTTTGATTTTTTGTGTTTTCGTTACACACCTAGTCAGTTTTTACCGTAATTGCAATCTCGAGACTACTTGAACCTATAATCAACATTCCAATGCCCAATTTCAGTAAGCATTCATGAAACTCAAACACTAATTATCCAAAAGGAAACCTCACAACAACATTCAACACATTTTCCCACTTACCGACAATGAATCGAAAGCACCCCGCACTCAATTCACTAGAGAATTGACAAGAATTAATGAGAATCCCCATTAACAACAACTAAAAGAAATTGTAAAACCATACCCAAACTTACTGAACCGCATGAAAAACCAAAAAATTGAAACAACGCAATTGAAAAGGAAAAATTATGGTAGAACTTCAGAGGAGCAGAAAGAGAGATTTTTGACAGAGAGAAAACAAAAAAAATCGTCGGGAAGAGAAGAAAAATAAAACTAACGTCAGAAAGTGTTTGGAAAGGAGAGAAAAACTAAAACTAAAACTAAAATTAAAAATAAAATTATCAAAATTGATTAATATCCTAACTCCCTTCTAACAACCACATCCCCACTAACCACACAATGATCCTTATCCAACAACCTTAGAGTTTCACTTCAACTAAACCTCTATCAGACAACCGAAGCAAAAATTAACATCCACACTTACACAGGGATTCAAACTCAAGACCTTAGGGTAAACTAAAACTTTACCACTCGAACAAGCAAGTTCAATCTGATATGAGTTCACAGAAAATATAACATAAGCCCACCCTAAAGGGATGAGGCTAGGATAAAAAATAGCTTATTTTTCTAAAAGTGAGACTTGAACCCAAGACTTAGAAAACACACCCAAAACACTTAACCACTAAAGCAAACACTCATTTATAATAAAATTCACCGAAAAAATTTAAATTAGTCAAGGCGCTACAAATTCGCTAGGTCAAATTTTGTTATTAGTCTCATATCATGCTTGAGTTGTTGCTTCAGTCTAAATTCTCCAATTTGATCATTTTTAGTTCCTATCTTTTCACATTTTGAAATTTAAATGATAACTTAAAACGGTAGACATTACTCCGATTAACTAAAATAGCGTGGTTTTTTTAATATTATATAGAAATAGCAAGTTGACATGACATTACACATGTGATAATATGTCAGTTGTATAAGATTTTTAAAATAAAAAAAATTAACTTAATGAATTTAAGAATTATCATTTGGGTCAAGACTGAAATTTTAAAAACTAAAATTTACCAATTTATAGTACAATAACTAAATTTTTAACTTACGCATAATACAAGAACTAATAAAAAAATTGACCAGTGATTTTAAAAAAATTATGACACACCACAACCGACCCTGTCGTCAGATCCGAATGAATGACACCACATTACGTTTTCGGAGCAACTCAAACTAATTCAATTCATTTCACTAAATAACTTAGTGTTCAAACATAATAAATTCCTATACATTATTAATCTTAGATATAAAAAGATTAAATGAATACTAATGAATCACATTTCTTGAATTTAGGGTTCCATGGAGTCAATTACAAAGTTAGGATTCAAATCCAAATTCTAATTACCAAAATCTCGCAGTCTATCTCGAGATAGGGAACTCCATGTCTCAAGACATGCCTCCTCTATTTCACTATTTTTGCTTCAATGTCGTCATGTCTCGATACTTAACATTTTGTGTCTCAAAACTAGTCTCTTGACGTACTTCCCCTGTTTCCTTAATTTAGCTTTGATGTTTAGTTTATTCAAGACAAAGTGGTTATTGTCTTGAGACTTGCATGGTTAGTCTCGAGACCAAAGCCAATTAAATGCACCAAATAGTAAATTTATTCTTGAGGTCTTGATATATGTTCATGCTGTCTCGAGACATGTAACACGCCAATTTGATCGTCTGACCGACGAACATCTAGACCTTATCATGGGTTGGGCCACCGGCCCGGGTCGAAGGCCCGCCTGAAATGTGGGAGGGTTTGGGAAAAATATAGGCCCGAAATATGGGCTTGGACAAAAAAATAAATCCTATTTAAAAAATGGGTCGAGCCTCGGTTAAGGCATTTTTGGCCCGGCCCAGCCCGAATTCATTAGACGACAAAAAAAATCTGCTCTTTTTTTTTAATGTTATTTTCTTGTTGTTTTCTCCTTATTTTGCTACCATTTTGATATTATGTTGCTACTATTTTGTTGTTATTATTTGGATATTGTATAAAACTTATTTTATTGTTAATTTTGTTATTATTTTAAAGACATTTGTTAATTTTGTTATTATTTTAGAGTTATTTGCTTGTTAAGTTGCATTTATCTTAGTGTTATTTAAGTCTACATATTTTTTAAAATTTATTTTCAATTTTTGTTGGAAAATATTTATTTTGATGTTTTTAGTATTTTTGATGTATTATATCTATTTAAAAATAATATAAAAATAATATAAAAAATTAATATGGGTGGGCCGGGTCGGGCCCGAGTTTTATCATTTTTATTCGGGTCGGGCTTGGGCAAAATTTTAGGCCCATTTTTTAGTCGGGCCTAGTAAATGGGCCTGAGTTTTTAGTTGATTTTGACCAGAACCCGGCCCAGCCCATGGTAGCTCTATAAACGTTGTGTTACCAAAAATTAGAAATAATTTCGTTAAGATAAAAATATTGGTTTTAGTAGTTAAGTCAATCAATACAATTTTAATAAGAGCAATCTTAAAATGACATTTGGCAAAGTAGTATTTTTGAAAAAAAACCACAAGAAAATAAAGGTATACATTGCAAAATGTCATTCGGTGGGTTAAAATAATTAAAACATAAATCAAGGAAAAATAAAAGTAAGCCTTAATTCACATGACAAAAAATTTGATAAATTGGCAAAGTGCCATCATTCGTTATATACAAACGATTATATAAAATAAATTCAAATTTGGTTTTACATAATTCAATTATAAGAGACTTAGAGCACATGCCACCCCGATTTGATATACATGTTACGACAAAATGATGAATGGCTAACAAAAAATCTGCAGTTTGGTCGAGTCCCTTCAAAAGTCCACTTTCTCAATACATCCTAATATGGTAGGGGAAACAAAGTAAGTTCATAACGAACTTAGTGAGTTCCAAGGGCAAATAATAAACTTTCGAACAAGGTTTTTAACAAGTGAAATTAAAAGAGGCTCTTACAACTATAATAACCCGTTTTTCAGTAGTGTGAGAAATAGTGGTTTTAGGGCCACAAGTTTGATAAGGGAGTCCATAAATATTATTATTTAATTTTTACGATTCAAATATAGTGTTAATATATTTTGATTTGATAATTTATGTTATTTGAACGAATAATTAGGTTCAAGTGCTATATCCCTAAAGTCAAGTGGTTTTAAAAAATGAGGTATTGAAGCCTTATTTCTATAAACTGAGTGTTATTAGGGTTACACTAAATTTTGGTTAAGAATATTTTAATGTTTAGATAGTTAATTAAAGAAAAATGACTAAATCGTAAAAGCTACAAAAGTTAATTACTATTAGTTTATATGGGATAAATGTGTATAAATGAATAATTTGATGGTTTTAAATGGAAAATATGCCATAATTATTGATGGTGGACAGTGTGGAGTGGGATTTAATGAATTTTGTATTAAAAATTAAGTTATTTTATGAAAATAAAAATGTTAAAACATGCAAATAAGCATGAATTGTCTTTATCTTCTTCTTTCTGGTTTATCTACCACCGAAACACCATGGTTGAAGAACATCAAGGCTCGACCAAGCCATTTCCTCTTGCATGGTATTATATTTAAGTTCGTTTTTAGTGATTTTTTATGTTTTTGATATCGTTGTAGCTTAATCTAACTAACCCATGCGTTAATTTGTGAAATTGTTACAAATTCTAAGGACTTACCATGAATGAATTGAATGTGTTTTGGGCTTGTTGATAGATTATCAAGTTTAGTTGTTAAATAGAAGTATTTTGTTAAGTGAATTTTGGTAATTTTAATGTTTAACTTGGAACAACCAGTTTTTCAATGGTGACAGGATAGTGGTTTCCGGACTCCAAATTTCCATTGTGTCAGCTTGTAAATATTATTTATAGAATATTTACTAAGTTATTAGAGTCATATTAAAATTTGATGAAGAGATTTTAAAGTTTAGATAGTTAATTTAAGAAAAATGACTAAATTGAAAAAGGTGCAAAACTTAGTTATTAGTACATTTAAATTATTAAATAGCTTACTTACTAAATTACAAAGGACCTATGTAGAAACTAGTACCTATTGATTAATGTGGGACGACAAATAGAGTGGAAAACATAAAAATAATACATGTTTTAATGGCAAAATGGTAAATAACATAAAATAAAAATAAAATTAAATGAAGAAATTTTTTTTTCTTCATTTATTCATATTGATGCTGAAACACCATTGAAGGGAGCTCCAAGTTTCGGTTTCATCTTTCCTTTTGCATGTGAGCTCAATTTTCATATATTTCTTATAATTTTTATTTTTTTTTGAGATTGTTGCAGCTAGATCCAACTTGTTCATACCTTTGTTTTTCAATCTGTTAAAAAAATTAGAAGTTACCATTGATGAATATTAGTTTTTTGTGATGATAATTATGTGTTAGAAGTTTTGATTATGGTATTTGGTTGTTTTGTGAAGTGATTTTAGTTAGTTTTTGATTTAAGGATTAAATTGTTAAAAGGCCAAAATTTCCATGTTTATTGGTGAATAAAAGGTGTTTTGTGGACTATTTAGAAGCCTTGAATATTTTTCTATAATTTTTAACTTGAAAAAAATGGTTAATTTGATAATTTTCGGGTTAAGGGACTAAATTATAAAAAGTTAGGGGTAATTATGTAATTATAAAAAATAGAAGGGTATAAAACGTAAAATAAGTTGGAATATGAAATGTAAGCTAATAATTGAGAAAATTTATATTTTAGATGAAGACCCTGTTGAATTACATGAAATGGGAATTTACATAATAGTCCCTAAACTTCTACAATTATTACAACTCAGTCTAGGTAAGTTCGTACGGTTTATAAATCAATATCTATATGAATTCTAGGATGATGTAATATGATATAATGGATATTAATTGTTTTAAAGATGATGTAAAGTTATTTGAGAAAATGTTATTAAATTTCAATATTTGGGTTGGATGAATGTGGGATAGAGTACAATGTAATGACGTGGTGTTATACGGGGTTTGGAGTGGAGATTGATAAGGTGTGCTTTATATGTTTTTCCTGAATATACTGAGGTTTAGATTTTTTTTGCGAACCCTCATGTTATACTATCTTGTTCTGGCATGTTATGGGGGCAGATGTATAGCTCTTCGGAGCATTTGGCGTGTTATCAGTTAGATTAGCTATTTGGAGTATTTGAAGAATTATTGATTGGATTAGCTCTTCAAAGCACTTGGCATGTTATCGGTTGGATTAGCTCTTATGAGAATTTTGGAGTATTCCAAGTGGATTACTTGTTTACTCAATCCGTAAGTCGTTCATCAGATTGTAAATTATTGTATCCGTAAGTCGTTCATCAGATTGTAAATTATTGTATTATAACTTGCATGATGACTTTGAATGGCATGAGATGTAATTGATGTCTAGAATTAATTCTATTATGGACATGTATATTTTCCAGAGATTATTATTTGAGCTTTGAATTAAGAGATGCAATTCATTGGTATGTTGTAACACCCCACACCCGTACCCTATGCTGGGACAGAATACGAGGCGCTACAACTCTTAAGCACATGTAGTCAAATGTTTTCAAGTCATCAAGACTAGGTAAAATTTAAAACTTTTTTGGAACACGTCTAAACTTCATTAACGTGGACTCACGAGACCCCAAACATCCATCGAGATCCATTCAGGATCGATTCGAGTCCTTTAACAAACTCTAGAAAGATGACCTTAGAAACAGGCCACAGGCCCATATGGAAGGGCAAAACGCCCGTGTGGCCATTAGGACATGGCCGTGCTAAAGGGCCGTGCACAATGGGACATGCCCATGTCCAGAGCCCGTGTGAATTAAATTCTAAATTCAAACCTGCAGGGGTTTTCACACGGCCTGATACACGCCCGTGTCCATGGCCCATGTCCTTCACATGGCCATGACACACCCATGTCTTATCCTGTGTCTAAAAACCTTGACATTCTGTTATTGACGTTAGCATCCAATTAGGGGCACATGGCCGAGGCACACGCCCGTGGCTAGAGGCCGTGCCCTCTACACGACTGAGACACATGGCCGTGTCTCTACACGTGTGTTTACTACCATGCATACTGACTTGAAATTTTTATGTGCAGGGGACACATGGCCGAACAACACGCCCATGGGGCTGGCCATGTGTCACACACAGTCTAGACACACGCCTGTGTGTCTACCTGTGTGGACAAAAATAAGGCTATTTACCAAGCCTCTTTGCCACCCTTACTTACATTAACCTACACAAGATCAATCAAACCAATACAAGCATAACATATATATAACCAAATCGGCCAAAACCATTAGAAACTTGCATCAAATGCATATAATAACAATTAACATTAGCCAACTTTAATGCCCTATACAAAATGAATATCACATCCATCATATGAGCCAACACTTGTGGCTAAACTAACAAGACACTAAACTGAAGATTCGAGTCCTTATACATGCCAAAAATCAAAACATTTGAACTAGCTATACCAAAGCTTCAGGTGATAGTGTGATCAATGCTTCGACGCGTCTTGATCCCCGATACTAGCTTGACAACACTATAAGAAAATGGAAAGGAAATGAGTAAGCATAAAGCTTAGTAAACTCACATGCATATAACAAACAACATGACTCAATAGTTAAAATAAAACAAAGTTTCATAAGCTTAAATTTCTTATCCACACTCTTACCACAAGTACTTAACATATTGAAATCTTTTCTCATGAATTTTACTTACATACCTGTACTAACTCGTAATGCAATTGCATAATTCCCAGCATTGACTTAGTCGTTGAATAACTACCCGTTGAACACTAGGAATATCATTGGATACTCAGAAAACATATGCATAACACACCATATGTGGCCGCATGCCACCTTATTTAGCACATCACATATTGCTCGTTCTCGAGCTAATCACAAGCTTGCTCACACAAGCTGACAGTCAAGACGTAACTACACGGGCTGCTCACACAAGCTGACAGGTACCCGCAACACATGCCGGGCTACCCAGCCACCGGTAAAACGTACTTGACTAGCTCCTGGATTTATATAATCACACATCACATATACAAATGAGTTCATAACCGCGTAATTCCTACCGACATGTCACATTGTATCCTAATCTATTCCTAAAGTTCAAACGGGACTTTTCTCGTAGACTTACCTTCAACAAACTCGGTCACTTAGGCAATCACATATTTCATGATAAAAGAGTTAACACATAATCTCGCATAATGACAAAATATTGTAACTTACCTTCAAGGGTGGCAATTACAATTCATGCAACATTTAAGCATTTATACATTATTCTCATTGTATTATTTACATGTGAACTTACCTCGGCACAAAATTTGTAAAAACGAGTCTAGTCCTCGTACACCTTGTCTTTTCCCTGGTCAAGGTCCGTTCCTTATTTTTCTTGATCTAAAATGATAAAAATTTCACTAGTTCAATCATCACATTAATTAAGACATTATATAGACCACATTTTGGCAAAATGACCATTTCGCCCTTAGGCTTTCGCAAAAATTATGATTTTACCCTTATGTTCGTAAATCAATTTTCATCAAATTTTTCCACCAATTAAGCCTATCCAAATTCTTTTTATACTAGAAACAGCCTACAATTCAAGTTATTTCACACATTTGCAACCTATTTTATAAACTTTACAAAATGGCCCCTTTAGGTGTTTTCATGAAAACTACTTCACAAAAATTGTTAATTTAACCAACATAACTTATTTTATTCAATAATATTTCAGCTAACATCTCAAAATCTTTCATGAAAAAACCCTATACTTTCAATCTTTTTGCAAAATAGTCCCCTGAATAGCTAAATTAAGCTTTAGGGGCTCCAAAAACATAAAAATTTGCAGGTAAAGTTATCTAAATCACTTACTTTCAAAGATGGAGAGTGGTTGCAATTTCAAGCTTCCAAAAACCCTCAATTTGCTGGTATTTTTGGTGGGGAATGAAATGAGAAGAAGATGATATCTTTTTCTCTTTCTTTTATTTTTATTTTAATAAATTAAGTCACCAAACACACCTAATATTGACCTTTGACCTCTCATGTCCCCCTATGGCTGGCCACTCTTCTAAAAAGGGTCTATTTGCCCTTTAAAGACTCCCAATTATGGTTCTCTAGCTATTTGGTCTATTTATCAAGTAAAATAGAACTTTTATCCTTTATGCAATTTACTCCTTTTTCTCGATTAAGCTTACAATCGCTAAAATTTGTTCATCAAAATTTTCATGCACTCATAAAATCATACTATAACACATAAAATAATATTAAAATAATAAAAAAAATCTATCGACCTCGAATTTATGGTCCCGAAACCTCTTTTTCGATTAGCCCCAAAATCAGGTTGTTACATTTCTCCCCCCTTAGGGATTTTCATCCCTGAAAATCTTACCATTAAAAAGGTTTGGGTATTGATTTCTCATAGTCTCCTCAAGCTCCCAAGTGGCCTCTTCATCCCCATGTCTATGCCATAGTACTTTCACCAGTGCTAAACTTTTGTTTCTCAATTGTTTGATTTCCCAAGCCAAAATCTTGACCGATTCCTCACAATAAGTCATGTCCGGTCGAATTTCAACCTTAGTTGGTGAAATCACATGCGACGGATCTGATCAGTATCGGCGTAACATAGACACATGGAACACTTCGTGAATCTTCTCTAACTCAGACGGTAAGGCTAACCGATATGCCACCGGCCCTATTATTTTGGTAACCTCATATGGTCCAGTAAAATGCGGACTCAATTTGCCCTTCCGACCAAACCTGAGAACTTTCTTCCATGGAGACACTTTCAATAATACCTTATCATCGACTTGAAACTCGATCTCTTTCCGCTTCAAATCAGCATCGATCCGAAACGGCTTTCAAGCAATCACGGATTACTCTTACTTTTTCTTTGGTTTCCTTGACTAGATCGCCTCCATGAATCTGACTCTCTCTGAGTTCAATGCAATACAAAGGCGTTCGACACTTACGCCCATACAAAGCCTCATAAGGCGCCATTTTCAAACTGGACTGAAAACTGTTATTATAAGTAAATTCCACCAACGGAAAATACCTTTCCTAACTGCCTTGGAATTCTAATACACAACATCGGAGCATATCTTCCAAAACCTGGATTACTCTATCTGACTGACTATCGGTTTGATAATGAAAAGCGGTACTAAAACTCAATCTTGTACCTAAAGCCTCTTGGAGCTTCTTCCAAAACCACGATGTGAATCTCAGATCTCTATCCAATATGATCAACAAAGGTACTCTATGAAGTCTCACAATTTCGGAAACATACAACTTGGTTAACTTATCGAGTGAGTAGTTAGTGCGTATCGGGATAAAGTGAGCCGACTTAGTTAATCGATCCACTACGACCCAAACCACATCTTTCTTTTTTGGTGACAACAGTAGTCCTGTTACGAAATCCATAGTAATTCGGCCCCATTTCCACTTTGGAATAGTCACGGGTTGAAGTAACCCAGAAGGTGCTTGGTGTTCAGCTTTAACTTGTTGACATATCAAGCATTTTGAAACAAACTCTGAGATATCCTTTTTCATATCTGACCACCAATACTGTATCTTTAAATCATTGTACATTTTGGTACTTCCCAGATGGACTGACCAACGGCTACTATGTGCCTCGCTTAAGATCTTCTGAATCAGTTTGGTACCTTTAGGAACACAAATCCTATCTTGGAACATCAAGTACCTATCAGAATTAATCTGAAACTCTATTTCTACACCCGATTCACATTGAACTCTTTTGGTTTGCAATTTGCTGTCACATTTTTGAGCTTCAAAGATTTCTTGGAAGAACATCAATCTAGCTCTCAATTCAGCTAAAATAGAGCTATCATCCGGTAAAGCTAACTAAGTGTTCATAGCCTTTAATGCAAACAAGGATTTTCTACTCAAGGCATTGGTGACCACATTTGCCCTTCCCGAATGATAGTCAATCACTAACTCATAACCTTTTATCAGTTCTAGCCACCTTTGTTGCCGTAAGTTTAACTCCTTTTGAGTCATCAAGTACCTTAGGCATTTGTGATAGGTGAATACTCGACATTTCTAGCCATACAAATGGTGTCTCCAAATCTTTAACGCGAATACAATAGCGGCTAGCTCCAAATCATGGGTCAGATAATTTTTCTCATGTGGTTTCAGCTGCCTCGAGGCATAAGCTATCTACTTGCCTTCTTGCATTAGTACACATCCGAGACCATTCAATGACACATCACTATAAACTACAAATTCTTTGTCTGGTTCAGGTTGAACTAAAATTGGCGCCTCAGTGAATGATGTTTTTAACATTTCGAAACTCTGTTGGCATTTTTCTGACCATTCAAATTTGACATCCTTCTGTAACAGCTTCTTCATTGGAGTAGCGATCATGAAAAATCCTTTAACAAACCTTCGGTAATAGCAGGCTAAGCCCAAAAAGCTTCTAACCTTAGATACATTCCTCAGAGGTTTCCAATCTACAATGGCTGAGATCTTACTCGGATAAACTCGGATCCCATCACCAGATATGATATGTCCCAGAAATCTGACTTCTTTAAGCCAAAACTCACTTTCACTAAATTTAACGTTCAATTGTTTGTCTCTCAGAATCTGCAACACTGTCCTCAAGTGATCAGCATGTTCAAACTCACTACGAGAATAAATCAAAATATCATCGATAAGCACTACAAAAAAATTATATAAATAAGGTCGAAAGATGCGGTTCATTAAATCCATAAAAATCGAAGGGGTGTTTGTTAATCCAAAATGCATCACTAAAAATTCATAGTGACCATACCTCGTCCGAAATGCAGTTTTTGGCATGTCCGAGTCCTTAACTCTCAACTGATAGTAACCGAACCTCAAGTTTATCTTGGAAAACATAGTGGCTCGTTTCAGTTGGTCAAACAAATCGTCGATTCTTGGTAAAGGATACTTGTTCTTAACTGTAACTTTGTTGAGTTGTCGGTAGTCTATACATAATCTCATCGATCCATCCTTTTTCTTCACAAACAGTACTGGAGCACCGTATAGAGAATAACTTGGTCTTGCAAAACCCTTGTCAGTTAATTCTTGTAACTGCACTTTCAACTCCTTTAACTCCGTCAGAGCCATCCTATACGGAGCAATCAAGATGGGCACTGAACGAGGGATTAACTCGATACGAAATTCAACTTCCCTAGTTGGGGGTAATCTGGGCAATTCTTCCAGAAACATATCCGGGTACTCACATACCACTGGCACTGACTCAATCTTCAATTCAGATACTTGAGTATTCAACACAAAAGCAAGATAAGCTTTGCATCCTTTTCTCAAATATCTCTCTGCCCTCATCGACAAGATAACTACTGGCAAGTTATTCAGTTCACTCGGCTCAACTTGAAGAACATCCCCGCCTTTGCATTTCAGCTCAATAGATTTTCTTCCACAATCCACTACAACACCATGGGAAGTTAACCAATCCATACCAATGATTACATCAAACTCATCAAATGGCAATATCATGAGGTCAGCCGGAAAACAATGGTCTCTAATTGTCAAAGGACAATTTCTACATACTTGATCAACTAACACATGTTTGCCTAATGAGTTAGACACTTTTACTACAAATTCGGTAGACTCAACGAGCATGTTCATACTGGGTACCAATTTCATACAAATATATGAATGGGTGGACCCCGGGTCATTTAAAGCAACAACAGGTATATATGGATAGAAAAGGTACCCGTAATCACGTCGTGAGATGAAGTCTCATCGCGAGTGCGAATTGCATATGTCCTCGCAGGTGCTCTATTTTCAAGCCTCCTAGCTGGGGCATTCTTACTATTTGCTCCACTTCCTGAATTCTTTTGTGGCCTTCTTCTAGGAGCAGTGTTACCGGACTTTGCAATCTGGGATTTGTCCTTCTTAACCATATCAAGACAATCTTTAATATAATGATCATGGGATCCACATTTGAAACATGCTCAATTATTCATCCAGCACTCACCGAGGTGGCGTCGGCCATAGTGTTGACACTCAGGCCTATTAGATCGAGCATTGCCCACACTCGCTACCAAAGTAGTCTGAGCCTTATGTCCTGAAAACTGTTTCCCTTGGTTTCTAGTTGAGAATCCAGCTAAAGCACTCGATCAAGTGTTAAATTCTTTCAATTTCTTAGATGAAGACTGAAATGATTTACCCATCTGTCTCTTCCTCGAGTCACGAAACTCCATTTCAGCCTTCCTTTTTTCCTTGGCCAATTATTTAGCCTTATAAGCTCTCTCTACCAGCATTACAAATTCTCTTAGTTCAAGGACACCAACAATCAACTGGATGTCTTCATTAAATCCATCCTCAAACCACTTACACATAATAGCCTTGGTTGATACACATTCTCGAGCTTCCTTGTAACACCCCAAACCCGACCTAGACGTTATGGCCAGATCTGACGTGTTACATGGACTTACGACTTAGTATGCATTCGTTGGTTTAAGAGATTGGGGTGGTCTTTATAAAAATAGCAGTTGAATGAAAAGTCGGTTTATCAATCTTTAGGCTATCCATTTGTTGTGCTTGTTGAGTCTTGGAAACGTTCATTAATTTTGAAAACCCGCGCAGCCTAATACTAGCAGTGTTGACATAGTATAAAAATAATCAGAAAATAAAACCATAGCGGAAAAAGAAATTTAAATAGTGGCCTTATTACAACTTAAAACCCAAAATTAAATCAGAATATAAAAATAATTAAAATAAACTAACTTAGAAAAACCAACTTTGCAGATGATGTGGCCACTTCGAATCCCTCACAGCTCCAAGCCCACTATGGTTGGGGATTTCCTGCAGAGATCCAAATAAAGGGTGAGTTCAGTAAACTCAGTGTGTAACATAACCCAACCATAGCCCAAAACAGATCAAACCTCAGAGTCAGACTTATCTGGGCCTTGACCTAGTACATAAATCAAAATGAAACCCATAGGCCCATAGCACATACAGAACAAATATATCATGAATGCAGAAATCCCAACCCAGAGCCATCCATAACACCCCCGTACCAGCCTTACACCATGTGGGGAGACTACTCGACCCACCCAACCGCTACACACCACAGAAATTGCAGCGAAGCTGCCAGATATTGTGACGAAGTCACCAGAACAGATATATGCGGTGAGGCCACCAGATTGCAACGAGGCTGCCAGAACGCTTCCTCCATCAATATAAACCCATGTCCCATGCAACAGAAATAATATGTCATGGCATACGTATATAGAAACAGAACATCATGCTTTTCAGAAAAAATAACCCTAGGGGTAAAATCGTAATTTTGCATGCATAAGGGTATTTCAATAATTATTACCTATTGCTAAGGTTTCATGCTTATTCTAACGTTTACCAAGTAATCAGAAGTACTTACCTCATCTTTTTACCAAAGTAGGCCCGTTGGCCCATTAGCCTGTTTTCGGCCCATTAAGCCCAAAAATACCGTTGTGCACGAAAATGCACACTCTGCACTCTAATAATCCAAATGCACCATATTCATTAACAACTGTCTCACGAGCGCTTGCACGCTCGCGAGTTCACAAAAATACCAACGTTTCGGTATTTCAGCTTTTACCGATTCAGTTTAAGGGAGGGTGTCGTTTACACACCTGGTTGATGACGATTGATTACGATTTCTCCCACGCGATAATCCTATAATCGATCACTAACACATTAGACTTACAAATTAATGATAACAAACATAAATCCACGTCAACTAACCCAATCATCACACAAGTTAGTCATTTACGCACGAGGGGCAAAATAGTCATTTTACCCTCCAGGGGTAAATTGGTAGTCCTACCATACAGGGGTATTTTAGTAATTCTACAACTTATCCACTTGGGCCTATGGACCCATTGGGACTACCTGGCCCATTTCAGCCCATCGCGGCTCCAAATAGCCGTCCTACTACTAGAGTAATGAGAAATACACACCTGTTAGGAGACTGCAGTTAATCCACGCTCCAAACACTCTTAGCTAACGCCCAACCCAAACCAGCACGTCACAAAGCGAAAGGGATCAGCCAAGAAGGGTATGCCTACTCTCCTCATGGTTTGCTCTATTTAAAGCCAGCTCTCCATCTACTGTTATGTTAGCTTCCCGATGTGGGATCCCTCCATCATCAGAGTTTAAAACCAACACCAACTCTTGCCATCCCAACATAGCAAAATAATCAACCTTTGCGTGCTAAGGGATTCGAACCAAAGTCCTCTTACATGCCAACTCACGCCACCACCACTAGGCCATCAACTCATTTGTATGATAAACCCAACACATTAAACTTTAAAGCGCACCTACTTCCAGATTTATTGGAAAGAAAAACCAAAATATATTGCAAGAGCCAAGACTTGAACCTTGGATCCCTTGCTCCCTCTACGGTGCCAATTCCTTGTCCTCTAAGTGGCGCCACCTTGCCACTACACCACACTCCTTTTTTCTGTCATCTTTTACCCCTTTACTCTTAAAAGCCCAAACACCAATTGCATCACCTGTTCATAAAATTAAAATTCCGAAGACTACCATGGATTTAACTTAAGTTTGGGCCTTCCAAAGGCCTACTAACCTACTAAAATATATATTTTAACCAACCAGAACACACACAAATTTTAAAAATCATACAAACACAGAAAACCCAAAAATTGGGGCGTTACAACTCTACCCTCCTTAAAGAAATTTCGTCCTCAAAATTTTACTTGAATCAAACAGATGAGGATACTGTTGACGCATCGCCACTTCTGGCTCCCAAGTAGCTTCCTTTGTGCCATGATTACGCCACAGCACCTTTACTAGCGGAACTGATTTCCTCTTCAAAATCTTAACATGTCGATCCAAAATCTGCACAGGCTCTTCCTCAAAAGTCAAGTCTGTTTAGACCTCGATCTCTGCAACCGGCACAACATGAGTAGGGTTAAAACAATACTGCCTTAACATGGAGACATGAAAGACATCAAGAATCCTATCCAATTCTGGAGGTAGCTCCAACTGATAAGCAACTGGACCTACTCGCTTAAGAATCCGATAAGGCCCACTGAACTGCGGACTTAACTTGCCTTTCCTCCCAAACCTTAATATTTTCTTCCAAGGTAAAACCTTCAAGAAGACCATATCACCCTCAGAGTACTCAATTTCCTTGCGCTCCAAATCTGCATATGACTTCTGTCTATCAGATGCTTCCTTCAACCGATCTCTAATCAACTTGACCTTATCCTCAGTATCTACCACCAACTCAGGTCCAAGAACCTGTCGTTCACCCAACTCAGTCCAACAACTAGGTGTACGACATCTTCGCCCATACAGTGCCTCATAAGAAGCCATTAGAAAACATGCCTGATAACTGTTGCTGTATGCAAACTCTGCCAATGGTAAGTAATCCTCCCAACTGCCTCGAAAGTCGATAACGCATCCCCTCAACATGTCTTCCAGAATCTGAATAACCCTTTCCGACTGACCATCAGTCTAAGGATGAAAGGTTGTACTAAAGTGCAACCGAGTACCCAACGCCTCATGCAACTTTTGCCAAAACTGAGATGTGAATCTAGGATCTCAGTCAGAAATAATTGACACTGGCACTCCGTGAAGTTGCACTATTTCTGCCACATACAATTTGGCTCACTTTTGAAGTGAATAATTAGTGCGGACATGTATGAAATGAGCAAATTTGGTCAATCTAGCCACAATTACCCAAATCGAGTCCTTCTTCGACGGTGTCAAGGGTAACCCACTCAAAAAATCCATGGTTACCCTCTCCCACTTCTAAAGTGGTACTTTCACTGGCTGCAAAAGTCCGAAAGGTAATTGATGTTCAGCTTTCACTTACTGACAAGTCAGACATTTCCCCACAACTTCCGTTACCTCTCGCTTCAATCCAGGCCACCAATACAACTCCTTTAAGTGGTGATACATTTTACTCCCTCCAGGATGTATAGCACATAGACCTATATGAGCTTCTTTCAGAATTGCTTGCCTCAAGTCAGAGTCCTTTGGAATACAAACTCTACCTCGGTAACACAGAACTCCCTCACTGTTCAGTCCGAACTCAGAAGTATCCCCATTGTTAACTGCTGAAATCGAGAAACCAGGGACTCATCCCTCGACTATTTTTCCTTAATCTCATCCACCCAGGTCGGCCTAACTTGTAGTTCTGCAAACAGACTACCGTCGTCATACAGACTCAAACGAGCAAACATGGCTCTCAGACCAGATACAGTTCTACGACTTAGGGCATCAGCCACCACATCAGCTTTGCCTGGGTGGTACTCAATCGCTCAGTCATAGTCCTTAAGCAACTCTTTCCATCTCTGCTGCCTAAGGTTCAGCTCCTTCTGAGTCAGCAAGTACTTAAGACTCTTATGATCTGTGTATATAATACACCTTTCTCCGTACAGGTAATGTCTCCAAATCTTAAGCGCAAAAATTTCCGCTTCCAACTTCAGATCATGAGTAGGATAGTTAACTTCATGTGGTTTAAGCTATCGCGATGCATAAGCAACCACTTTACCCTCTTGCATCAGCACACAGCCCAACCCTACATGTGATGCATCACTGCATACGGTAAAATCTTTTCCAGACTCCGGCTGAATCAGTACAGGTGCCTCGGTCAGAACTTTCTTCAGCTTCTCAAAAGATTCCTGTTGTTTCTTATTCCAAACAAACGGTACTCCTTTCCTTATAAGCTTTGTCAAAGGTGCTGCCATCACAGAAAATCCTTCCACAAACCTTCTATAGTACCCAACTAAACCCAGAAAACTTCAAATTTTCGACACTGACCTCGGGGGCTTCCATTCCAGAATTTGCTTCAACCTTTCGCGGGTCCACCTTGATCTATTCAGCAGAGACAACATGCCCTAAGAAAGTTACCTCTCTCAACCAGAACTCACACTTACTGAATTTCGCATAAAGCTCCTTCTCCCTCAACACTTGCAGCACAATACGAAGATGCTCATCATGCTTCTCTTCATTTTTAGAATAAACCAGAATATCTTCGATAAAGACGACTACGAATCGATCCAAGTATGGCTGGAACACTAGATTCATCAGATCTATAAATACCGCAGGTGCATTCGTGAACCCAAATGGCATAACCAAGAACTTATAGTGACCATACCGAGTTCTGAAAGCCGTCTTGTGAATATCCACCTACTTAACCCTCAACTGATGATACCCAGATCGAAGGCCAATCTTGGAAAATACTGAAGCTCCTCTAAGTTGGTTGAATAAATCATCGATTCTCGGTAGTGGGTACTTGTTCTTAATCGTCAGTTTGTTCAACTGCCGATAATCGATGTACATCCGCGTTGACCCATCTTTCTTCTTTACGAACAACACTGGTGCTCTCCACGGAGACACACTTGGTCTAATGAAGCCCCTATCCAATAACTCTTGAATTTGGGCTTTCAGCTCCACCAACTCCTTCGGTGCCATCCTATAAGGTGCAATGGACACCGGTGTCGTTCCAGGCAACAAGTCGATTCCAAACTCAACCTCTCAGTTCGGGGGCAAACCCGGAAGCTCCTCTGGAAAAACATCTTGAAAATCCTTGAGGGTTCTAACTTTATCCACTCTTAGATCCTCAGTTTTCGATTGGCTTACAAATGCCAAATAAGCCTCACATCCCTTTCGAATCCACTTTTTGGCTTTCAATGCCGACACCACATTTGACAATAATCACCAAAACCTCCTCATCCTTTGTGGTCTTTAACATCATTTGCTTAGCAGCACAATCCAGAGTAGCCCTATGCTTAACAAGCCAATCTATTCCCAAAATGAGATCGAATTCTCCAAAAGTTAGCTCCATCAGATCTCCAGAGAAAACTTTTCCTTGAGTTTCTATAGGCACATCTCTATGCAGTTTATCAAACCTAATCGAGTGACCTAAAGGACTTAGTACAGATACCCCACTAACGGTCTCCTCAGAGCGAACACCCAGCGACCCAGATATAGCACATGCAACATATGAATAGGTAAATCCAACATCTATCAATGTAGTGTACGGCATACTAGAAATAAAAAACGTACAAGCTATGACGTCAAGTGCATCACCCTCCTCTCGGTGACGAGCTGCATACACTAACGCTGGCTGACGAGCCTCAGCAAATTTAGCACCCCTGCCATGCGCTCCTCTTCCTCGACCGTTTCCATTACCACCTATGTCTTGCCTACGTCCTCTCGGAAACTGTGGTCCACCCCTCACTGGTTGAGTGACCCTTTGCTCTAAAACTTGAACCTGATCTGTTTCCTGGGGACAATCCTTAACCTTATGCTCCATAGATCCACATCGAAAACAAGCACCAGAACGTTTCTGACACTCGCCCATATGCATCTTCCCACAATTCCTACAACCCTGCAGTCTAATAGCATTCATCAGTACTGCTCGAACTGGCTCCATTACCCTTGCTCTCTTAACATTCCTGTTCATACCACCTGAAAGTCCTGAATCTCTCCTAAAATGGTTTAGATCTTTCTCACGATTCTGTCTTTCTGTATGCTTCACTTCCTCAACTATCTTAGCTTTCTCTACTAAAGCAGCGAAGTTACGCTCCCTCTGCGGAGCAATCAACACCCTAAGTTCATCTCTCAGACCATCCCCAAAGCGTACGCTACACTCATACTCTGTAGCGACAATCCCAGAAACATACCGGCTCAGTCTCAGAAACTCAGACTCATACTCAGCCACTGACTTACTCCCTTGGACCAGGTTCAGAAATTCTTTCTGGAGAGCGTCCACGTAACTAGCCCCAACATACTTTCCTTTGAAGGCTGTCTTAAACATCTCCCAAGCCACACTGTCAGTAGGAGTTCCATCTCTCACCGTGAGCCACCACTGATAAGCCTCATCCCTGAGTAACGATATGGCTCCCTTCAGCTTCTGCTCCACAGAGTAGTTCAGATCATCCACAATCTGCTCTGTGGCTTCTAACCAATACTCAGCCACATTCGGAGATACACCAGATATGCCCCTAAATATCTCTGCTCCATTGGCCCAGAGCTGCTCAGAAATAGACCCTCGAATTTCGCTTCCCGTACTTGCCCCAGCAACCCTTTCCAAAACTCGGAGCATTGCCTGGGACAGAGCATCGTCCCCGGCACCTCGATCATGAGGCTCTACCTCAGTTGCCGGTGGTACCGGTGCATCTACTACCGGCACATGTCCTGAAGATGAAGATTCAGCCTGAGCATTGCCTCGGCCACGTCTACGGCCTCTTCTACGAGCTGCTCGTGTACTCATTTAGTATTATCTGAGGTAGAGCCTAATTTTAGAAAACCGATTTTAATCTTTAAAATCATCTATTTGTAAGGAGAAAATATTGGAAACATTCTCGAAAACAATTTATAATCAAGTTCCAAAAAAAATGATTTTTGAAAACCTTTATTCAGTGTTTCTTTACAAACTCACGTTTTTAGACCCGTTCCTCAGCCGAGTTGTTGCAACCTGGCTCTGATACCACTAAATGTAACACCCCAAACCTGACCTAGACGTTATAGCCAGATCTGACGTGTCACATGGACTTACGACTAAGTATGCATGAAATATAGATGTGTCACGATTTATTGATATGTGCATGAATATTTGGATGATAACCAGGCTAAGTCCCGAAGGCATTTTGCGCTAGTGACTAGTTCCGGGCTAAGCCCCGAAGGCATTTGTGCAAGTTATTATATCCGGGCTAAGTCCCGAAGGCATTTGTGCGAGTTACTATATCCGGGCTAAGTCCCGAAGGCATTGGTGCGAGTTACTATATCCGGGCTATGTCCCGAAGGCATTGAGCGAGTAGCTATATCCGGTTAAATCCCGAAGGTACTTGGCTTGGGAATGAGCGACCTTGCTGTAATAGTTTCAATTAATATGCTCGTAAAATCCCAGCAATGAGGTATGTCTCGTATATGCATTGAATTAGTTGATCCCTTACAATTAGTATTCGCTCAGTCGATAAATGAGCTACCGGCCTTTGGCTAAGTTGATCTTTTGTGTATGAATATAAGGGGTGGTAATGTGAAGTAAGTATGATATTGAGAATTTGTGCATATGAAATTATCTGTTTAGCCATATGAATGCTACACTTTAGTTGTGTCTAATTTTATGGCTCAAACTTACTAAGCATTAAATGCTTACTCCGTTCTTTGAATCTCTGTTTTATAGATTTTGGTTCGTCAGCTATCGGACTCGGGATTATTGAAGTCGAAGTCGCGCACACTATCAAAGCCCCCTTTGGTACACTTTTGGTTGAACTTTGAAATGGCATGTATAGGACTACCCGTTTTGTTGTTGGTCATGGACCCTTTGGTTTTGTATAAATTTGGATAGCCATGCGAAAATGGCTTATATACACTTTGAGCTTAGTATTATAATCGTCTTGTATGATGTTCATTAAGAGGTATGGAAATGTTTGGGAACGATTAGCCATTGGAATGGTTAATCATGATCATATTTTGTGCTATATATGCTAAAGGGCTAGTTGAATCATGGAAACTATGTAATAGGTAAAGTCTACCTTAAAAATAGATGCTGATAGCAGCAGTGACGTGAATGTGAAAAACCACTAAAAATAATAGGAATGGAATTAAATAGTGAATAAATTATTTAATCTAACCTTGATGAATCTATTTTCATAGGAAAGTAACGAAACGATCATATGAACAGTATATTATGAGATATTTAAGTTTTCACGAAACAGGGCCAGAACGGTTTCTGGATTCCCTATTTCGAATTTGGAAATTCATTATAAATTAACCAGAGATAATTAGAAGTCATGCCATATATGTATAGATTCATTTTCGAGACTAGTTTCTATAGAAACAAACGGTATCAGTATTGAAGCTCTGTACAGGGAGATATCCTAGTCGTAATGCGCAAAGGTCAGTGTAGTCGAACCCTGAAACAGGGGAGACTTTAACTAATAAAATGTACTAACTGGTTTGTCCAAAAATTCTAGAAAAAAATTTGTAGATGGAAATATGAGTCTAGTTTCAGGAAAAATTTACGGAACTGGTTTTCGAGTTTTGTAACTCGAGATATGATTTTTAAGGTGACAGTGACGCAGTTAGCCAGCTCGTCTGGAAATTTAAAATGGACTGTGCAAATAAGTGATTTAAGTCTGCAAACCCCTCGTGTCCGACTCCGGCAACGGTCTCGGGTACGGGTTGTTACAGTAATTTTGCATGCATAAGGGTATTTCAATAATTATTACCTATTGCTAAGGTTTCATGCTTATTCTAATGTTTACCAAGTAATCAGAAGTACTTACCTCGTCTTTTTACCAAAGTAGGCCCGTTGGCCCGTTGGCCCATTGGCATATTTTCGGCCCATTAAGTCCAAAAATACCGTCGTGCATGAAAATGCACACTCTGCACTCTAATCATCCAAATGCACCATATTCATTAACAACTGTCTCATAAGCGCTCGCACGCTCGCAAGTTTACAAAATACCAACGTTTCGGTATTTCGGCTTTTACCGATTCAGTCTAAGGGAGGTTGTCGTTTACACACCTGGTTGATGACGATTGATGATGATATCTCCCACGCGATAATCCTACAATCGATCACTAACACATTAGACTTAGGAATTAATGATAACTAACATAAATCCACGTCAACTAACCCAATCATCACACAAGTTAGTCATTTACGCATGAGGGGCAAAATAGTCATTTTACCCTCCAGGGGTAAATCGTAGTCCTACCCTACAGGGGTATTTTAGTAATTCTACAACTTATCCACTTGGGCCTACGGACCCATTGGGACCACATGGCCCATTTCAGCCCATCGCGGCCCGAAATAGCCGTCCTACTTCTAGAGTAATGAGAAATACACACCTGTTAGGAGACTGCAGTTAATCCGCGCTCCAAACACTCTTAGCTGACGCCCAACCCAAACGAGCACGTCACAAAGCGAAAGGGATCAGCCAAGAAGGGTATGCCTACTCTCCTCATGGTTTGCTCTATTTAAAGCCAGCTCTCCATCTACTGTTATGTTAGCTTCCCGATGTGGGATCCCTCCATCACCAGAGTTTAAAACCAACACCAACTCTTGCTGTCCCAACATAACAAAATAATCAACCTTTGTGTGCCAAGGGATCCAAACCAAAGTGCTCTCACATGACAACTCACACCACCACCACTAGGCCATCAACTTATTTGTGTCATAAACCCAACACATTAAACTTTAAAGCGCACCTACTAGCTTCCAGATTTATTGAAAAGAAAAACCAAAATATATTGCAAGAGCCAAGACTTGAACCTTGGACCACTTACTTCCTCTATGGCGTCACTTCCTTGTCCCCTAAGTGGCGCCACCTTGTCACTACACCACACTCCTTTTTTGTATCATCTTTTACCCTTTTACTCTTAAAAGCCCAAACGCCAATTGCATCACTTGTTAATAAAATTAAAATTCTGAAGACTACCATGGATTTAACTTAAGTTTGGGCCTTCCAAAGGCCCACTAACCTACTAAAATATATATTTTAACCAACCAGAACACAAATAAATTTTAAAAAGCACAGAAACACAGAAAACCTGAAAATTGGGGCGTTACAACTCTACCCTCCTTAAAGAAATTTTGTCCTCAAAATTTTACCTGAATCAAACAGATAAGGATATTGTTGACGCATCGCCACTTCTGGCTCCCAAGTAGCTTCCTCTCTGCCATGATTATGCCACAGCACCTTTGCTAGCAGAACTGATTTCCTCCTCAAAATCTTAATATCTCGATCCAAAATCAGCATAGACACTTCCTCAAAAGTCAAGTCTGTTTGGGCCTCGATCTCTGTAACCGGCACAACATGAGTAGGGTCAGAACGATACCGCCTTAACATGGAGATGTGAAAGACATCATGAATCCTATTCAATTCTGGAGGTAGCTCTAACTGATAAGCTATTGGACCCACTCGCTTAAGAATCCGATAAGGCCCAATGAACCGTAGGCTTGACTTGCATTTCCTCCCAAACCTTAATATTTTCTTCCAAGGTGAAACCTTCAAGAAGACCATATCACCCTTAGAGTACTCAATTTCCTTGCACTTCAAATCTGCATATGACTTCTGTCTATCAGATGCTTCCTTCAACCGGTCTCTAATCAACTTGACCTTATCCTCAGTATCTGCCACCAACTCAGGTCCAAGAACCTGTCGTTCACCCAACTCAGTCCAACAACTAGGTGTACGACATCTTCGCCCATACAGTGCCTCATAAGGAGCCCTTCGAATACTTGCCTGATAACTGTTGCTGTATGCAAACTCTACCAATGGTAAGTAATCCTCCCAACTGCCTCGAAAGTCGATAACGCATCCCCTCAGCATGTCTTCCAGAATCTGAATAACCCTTTCCGACTGACGATCAGTCTGAGGATGAAAGGCTGTACTAAAGTGCAACCGCGTACCTAACACCTCATGCAACTTTTGCGAAAATTGAGATGTGAATCTAGGATCTTGATCAGAAACAATCGACACTGGCACTCCGTGAAGTCGCACTATTTCTGCCACATACAATTTGGCTAACTTTTGAAGTGAATAATTAGTGCGGACAGGTATGAAATGAGCAGATTTGGTCAACCTATCCACAATTACCCAAATCGAGTCCTTCTTCGATGGTGTCGCGGGTAACCCACTCACAAAATCCATGGTTACCCTCTCCCACTTCCAAAGTGGTACTTTCGCTGGCTGTAAAAGTCTGAAAGGTAATTGATGTTTAGCTTTCACTTGCTGACAAGTCAGACATTTTCCCACAACTTCCGTTACCTCTCGCTTCAATCCAGGCCACCAATACAACTCCTTTAAGTCGCGATACATTTTACTCCCTCCAGGATGCATAGCATACAGACCTTCATGAGCTTCTTTCAGAATTTCTTGCCTCAAGTCAGAGTTCTTCGGAATACAAACTCTACCTCGGTAACACAGAACTCCCTCACTGTTCAGTCCGAACTCAAAAGTATCCCCATTGTTAACCTGCCAGAATCGAGAAACCAGGGATTCATCCCTCGACTATTTTTCCTTAATCTCATCCACCCAGGTCGGCCTAACTTGCAGTTCTGCTAACAGACTACCGTCGTCATACAGATTCAAACGAGCAAACATGGCTCTCAGACCAGATACAGTTCTACGACTTAGGGCATCAACCACCACATCAGCTTTGCTTGGGTGATACTAAATCGCGCAGTTATAGTCCTTAAGCAACTCTATCCATCTCTGCTGCCTAAGGTTCAGCTCCTTCTGAGTCAACAAGTACTTAAGACTCTTATGATCTGTGTATATAATACACATTTCTCCGTACAGGTAATGTCTCCAAATCTTAAGCGCAAAAATTTCCGCTTCCAACTTCAGATCATGAGTAGGATAGTTAACTTCATGTGGTTTAAGCTATCGCGATGCATAAGCAACCACTTTACCCTCTTGCATCAGCACACAGCCCAACCCTACATGTGATGCATCACTGCATACGGTAAAATCTTTTCCAGACTCCGGCTGAATCAGTACAGGTGCCTCGGTCAGAACTTTCTTCAGCTTCTCAAAAGATTCCTGTTGTTTCTTATTCCAAACAAACGGTACTCCTTTCCTTATAAGCTTTGTCAAAGGTGCTGCCATCACAGAAAATCCTTCCACAAACCTTCTATAGTACCCAACTAAACCCAGAAAACTTCAAATTTTCGACACTGACCTCGGGGGCTTCCATTCCAGAATTTGCTTCAACCTTTCGCGGGTCCACCTTGATCTATTCAGCAGAGACAACATGCCCTAAGAAAGTTACCTCTCTCAACCAGAACTCACACTTACTGAATTTCGCATAAAGCTCCTTCTCCCTCAACACTTGCAGCACAATACGAAGATGCTCATCATGCTTCTCCTCAATTTTAGAATAAACCAAAATATCGTCGATAAAGACAACCACGAATCGATCCAAGTATGGCTGGAACACTCGATTCATCAGATCCATAAATGCCGCAGGTGCGTTCGTTAACCCAGATGGCATAACTAAGAACTCATAGTGACCATATTGAGTTTTGAATGCCGTCTTGTGCATATCCACCTTCTTAACCCTCAACTGATGATACCCAGATCGAAGGTAAATCTTGGAAAATACTGAAGCTCCTCTAAGTTGGTCGAATAAATCATCGATTCTCGGCAGTGGGTACTTGTTCTTAATCGTCAGTTTGTTCAACTGCCGATAATCGATGCACATCCGCATTGACCCATCTTTCTTCTTTACGAACAACACTGGTGCTCCCCATGGAGACACACTTGGTCTAATGAAGCCTCTATCCAATAACTCTTGAATTTGGGCTTTCAGCTCCACCAACTCCTTTGGTGCCATCCTATAAGGTGCAATAGACACCGGTGCCGTTCCAAGCAACAAGTCGATTCCAAACTCAACCTCTCGGTTCGGGGGCAAACCTGGAAGATCCTCTAGAAAAACATCTTGAAAATCCTTGAGGGTTCTAACTTTATCCACTGTCAGATCCTCAGTTTTCGATTGGCTTACAAATGCAAAATAAGCCTCACATCCCTTTCGAATCCACTTCTTGGCTTTCAATGCCGACACCACATTAGACAGATAATCCCTACGCTCGCCTATCACCAAAACCTCCTCATCCTTTGTGGTCTTTAACATCATTCGCTTAGCAGCATAATCCAGAGTAGCCCTATGCTTAACAAGCCAATCCATTCCCAAAATGAGATCGAATTCTCCAAAAGGTAGCTCCATCAGATCTCCAGAGAAAACTTTTCCTTGAGTTTCTATAGGCACATCTCTATACAGTTTATCTACCTTAACCGAGTGACCCAAATGACTTAGTACAGATACCCCACTCACGGTCTCCTCGGAGCGCACACCCAGCGACCCAGATATAGCACATGCAACATATGAATGGGTAGATCCAACATCTATCAACGCAGTGTACGGCATACTGGAAATCAAAAATGTACCAGTTAAGACGTCAGGTGCATCACCCTCCTCTCGGCGATGAGCTGTATACACCAATGCCGGCTGACGAGCCTCAGCAAATCCAGCACCCTTGTCAGGCGCTCCTCTTCCTCGACCGTTTCCATTACCACCTCTGCCTTGCCCACGTCCTCTCGGAAATTGTGGTTCACCCCTCACTGGTTGAGCGACCCTCTGCTCTAAAACTTGAACCTGATCTGGTTTCTGGGGACAATCCTTAACCCTATGCTCCATAGATCCACATCGAAAACAAGCACCAGAACGTTTCTGACACTCGCCCATATGCATCTTTCCGTAATTCCTACAACTCTACGGTCTAATAGCACTCATCGGTACTGCTCGAATTGGCTCCATTACCCTTGCTCTCTTAACATTCCTGTTCATACCACCTGAAAGTCCGGAATCTCTCCTAAACGGTTCAGATCTTTCTCATGATTCTGTCTTTCTGTATGCTTCACCTCCTCAGCTATCTTAGCTTTCTCCACTAAAGCAAAAAAGTTACGCTCCCTCTGCGGAGCAATCAGTACCCTAAGTTCATCTCTCAGACCATCCTCAAAGCGTACGCTACGCTCATACTCTGTAGCGACAATCCTAGAAGCATACCGGCTCAGTCTTAAAAACTCAAACTCATACTTAGCCACTGACTTACTCCCTTGGACCAGGTTCAGAAATTCTTTCCGGCGAGCGTCCATGTAACTAGCCCCAACATACTTTTCTTTGAAGGCTGTCTTAAACAGCTCCCAAGTCACACTGTCAGCAGGATTTCCATCTCTCACCGTGAGCCACCACTGATAAGCCTCATCCCTGAGTAACGATATGGCTCCCTTCAGCTTCTGCTCCACAAAGCAGTCCAGATCATCCATAATCCGCTCTGTGGCTTCTAACCAATACTCAGCCACATTCGGAGCTACACCAGATATGCCCCTAAATATCTCTGCTCCATTGGCCCGGAGCTGCTCAGAAATAAACCCCCTAATTTTGTTTTCTGTACTTGCCCCAGCAACCCTTTCCAAAACTCAGAGCATTGCCTGAGACAGAGCATCATCCCCGGCACCTCGATCATGAGACTCTACCTCCGTTGCCAGTGGTACCGGTGCATCTACTGCCGGTACATGTCCTGAAGATGAAGATTCAGCCTGAGCATTACCTCGGCCACGTCCACGGCCTCTTCCACGAGCTACTCGTGTACTCATTTTGTATTATCTGATTAAGAATTTTATGAATCAGTTTAATATTTTAGTGTTTATTACAGATGTCTTATGAATAACAGTAATTTAGAGTTTGAGCTTGTTGAGTTTGTTTCCTTTTACGGTAGCTTAGCTACAGTCTGAGTCTACTTATCAAAGTTTCTATAGTTCCAGTGTCACCCTAACTAAAGTACCATGATAAGGTTTTGTACAAGCATATAACAGATATTTCAGAAACAATCAGAAAGGCTCAGAAAACTTACAAACTTGGGCTGGAGATTCAGTGTGCCACCTTCTAAAAAACTTAATTTTAAAAAATCAATTTTAATCTTTAAAATCATCTATTTGTAAGGAGAAAATATTGGAAACATTCTCGAAAACCATTTATAATCAAGTTAAAAAAAATGATTTTCGAAAACCTTTAATCAGTGTTACTTTACAAACTCCCGTTTTTAGACCCGTTCCACAGCTGAGTTGTTACAACCTGGCTCTGATACCACTAAATGTAACACCTCAAAACCCGGCCTAGACGTTATAGCCAGATCTAACGTGTCACATGGACTTACGACTTAGTATGCATTCGTTGGTTTAAGTGATTGGGGTGGTCTTTATAAAAACAGCGGTTGAATGAAAAGTCGGTTTATCAATCTTTAGGCTATCCATTTGTTGTGCTCGTTGAGTCTTGGAAACGTTCATTAATTTTGAAAACCCACCCAGCCTAATACTAGCAGTTTCAACATCGTATAAATATAATCAGAAAATAAAACCATAGCGGAAAAAGAAATTTAAATAGCGGCTTTATTACAACTTAAAACCCAAAATTAAATCAGAATATAAAAATAATAAAAATAAACTAACTTAGAAAAACCAACTTTGTAGATAATGTGGCCACTCCGAATCCCTCACAGCTCCAAGCCCACTATGGGATGAAAATAAAGGGTGAGTTCAGTAAACTCAGTGTGTAACATAACCCAACCATAGCCCAAAACAGATCAAACCTTAGAGTCAGACTTATCTGGGCCTTGACCCAGTACAGAAATCAGAATGAAACTCATAGGCCCATAGTAGATACAGAACAAATATATCATGAATGCAGAAATCCCAACCCAGAGCCATCCATAACACCCTCGTACCAGCCTTACACCATGTGGGGAGACTACTCGACCCACCCAACCGCAACACACCACAAAAATTGCAGTGAAGCTGCCAGATACTGTGACGGAGTCACCAGATATAGATATTGTGGCTAGGGCACCAGAACAGATATATATATGTGGCGAAGCCACCAGATTGCAGCGAGGCTGCCAAATATTGTAACGAAGTCACCAGAACAAATATGTGTGGCGAGGCCATCAGATTGCAGCGAGGCTGCCAGAACGCTTCCTCCATCAAGATAAACCCATGCCCATGCAACAGAAATAATATGTCAGGGCTTACGTATACAGAAACAGAACATCATACTTTTCAGAAAAAATAACCCTAAGGGTAAAATCGTAATTTTGCATGCATAAGGGTATTTCAGTAATTATTACCTATTACTAAGGTTTCATGCTTATTCTAACGTTTACCAAGTAATCAGAAGTACTTACCTCGTCTTTTTACCAAAGTAGGCTCGTTGGCCCATTGGCCCGTTTTTAGCCCATTAAGCCCAAAAATACCGTTGTGTACGAAAATGCACACTCTGTACTCTAATAATCCAAATGCACCATATTCATTAACAACTGTCTCACGAGCGCTCGCACACTCACGAGTTCACAAAACACCAGCGTTTCGGTATTTCGGCTTTTACCGATTTAGTCTGAGGGAGGGTGTCGTTTACACACCTGGTTGATGACGATTGATGACGATATCTCCCACGCTATAATCCTACAATTGATCACTAACAGATTAGACTTACGAATTAACGATAACTAACATAAATCCACGTCAACTAACCCAATCATCACACAAGTTAGTCATTTACGCACGAGGGGCAAAATAGTCATTTTACCCTCTAGGGGTAAATCGGTAGTCTTACCCTACAGGGGTATTTTAGTAATTCTACAACTTATCCACTTGGGCCTATGGACCCATTGGGACCACATGGCCCATTTCAGCCCATCGCGGCCCGAAATAGCTGTCCTACTGCTAGAGTAATGAGAAATACACACCTGTTAGAAGACTGCAGTTAATCCGCGCTCCAAACAAACGAGCACGTCACAAAGTGAAAGGGATCAGCCAAGAAGGGTATGCCTACTCTCCTCATGGTTTGCTCTATTTAAAGCCAGCTCTCCATCTACTCTTATGTTAGCTTCCCGATGTGGGATCCCTCCATCACCAGAGTTTAAAACCAACACCAACTCTTGCCGTCCCAACATAGCAAGATAATCAACCTTTGCATGCCAAGGGATTCGAACCAAAGTCCTCTCACATGCCAACTCACGCCACCACCACTAGGCCATCAACTCATTTGTGTCATAAACCCAACACATTAAACTTTAAAGTGCATCTACTTGCTTCCAGATTTATTGAAAAGAAAAACTAAAATATATTGCAAGAGCCAAGACTTGAACCTTGGACCCATTGATTCCTCTATAGCGTCACTTCCTTGTCCCCTAAGTGGCGCCACCTTGTCACTACACCACACTCCTTTTTTGTGTCATCTTTTACCCCTTGACCCTTAAAAGCCCAAACACCAATTGCATCACCTATTCATAAAATTAAAATTTCGAAGACTACCACGAATTTAACTTAAGTTTGGGCCTTCCAAAGCCCACTAACCTACTAAAATATATATTTTAACCAACCAGAACACACACAAATTTTAAAAAGCACAGAAACACAGAAAACCTGAAAATTGGGGCGTTACATTACTTTCTAAGTCTCATGAACTCACGCTCATAATACGTCACCGTCATCCAGCCTTGTTTTAACTTGAGATATTTCTTTCATTTTTGGTCGATGAATCATTGACTAATATACTTCTTTTGATACTCCTCTTGGAAGAAGTCCCAAGTAACTCTCTCCCTTGGTACAATCGACACGAGGGTGTTCCACCACTGGTATGCCGTGTCTCTTAGAAGTGATACGACACACTTCATGCACTCATCCGGTGTGCATGACAATTCATCAAATACCCTGATGGTATTCTTATTCTAGAACTCTACCCTTTTAGGATCATCATCTCTATTTGTATGAAACTTCTTGGCTCCATGCTTCCAGATCTTATCTACTGGTGGTTTATTCAACCTCACGAAATCCATACCCTAGGGTGCTATAAGGATAGGTTGAGGAATAGGTGGGGGTGGAGGGGTTTGAGCATTCGAGTTCGCTCGAACGAACTCCATGTACCAATTATTCATTATGTGGAGAAAGGCCTCCCGATCCCCTTCTCATCCTCCCTGACTAACCGTGGGAGGTTTATTATCAGTCGGCACCGCACCTTTAGGGTGATCAGGTGCGTTACTCTTAACATCATCTACCATTATTCGATCGAGATCCATTACTATATGAAAAACACAATTTAAATTTGTCAGGAGTGATCACACTATCAAAATATATATATGGCATATATAGCTAGACTCGAATACACACTACGTTAGTTCGAGAACTGTCTAAATCGTAGCTCTGGTACCACTAAATGTAACACCCCACACCCATACCTTACACTGGGACAGAATACGAGGCACTATAACTCTTAAAAATATGTAGTCAAATGTTTCCGAGTCATCAAGACTTGGTAAAATTTAAAACTTTTTCAAAACATGTCTAAACTTTATTAACATGGAATCACGAGACCCCAAACATCCATTGGAATCCATTTAGGACTGATTCAGGTCCTTTAACAAACTCTAGAAAGATGACCTTAGAAATAGGCTACATGTCCGTGTTGAAGGGTAACACGCCCGTGTGGTTCACACAGCCTAAACACGATGGGACACGCCTGTGTCCAGAGCCCGTGTGAATTGAATTCTAAATTTGAACCTGCAGGGGTTTTCACACGACTTGACACACGCCCGTGTCCATGGCCCATGTCCTTCACATGGCCATGACATACCGATATCTTAGCTCGTGTCTAAAAACCTTGACATTCTAATTTTGACGTCAGCTTCCAATTAGGGGCACATGGCCGAGGCACACGCCTGTGGCCAGAGGCCGTGTCCGCCACAAGGCTGAGACACATGGCCATGTCTCTATCTGTGTGTTTACTACCATGCACACTGACTTGAAATTTTTTTATGCAGGAGACACACGGCAGGACAACACACCCATGGGGCTGGTCGTGTGCCACACACAGCCTAGACACACGCCTATGTGTCTACTCGTGTGGACAAAAATAAGGCTATTTACTAAGCCTCTTTGCCACCCTTACTTACATTAACCTACACAAGATCAATCAAACCAATACAAGCATAACATATATATATAACCAAATTGGCCACAACCATTAGAAACTTGCATCAAATGCATATAATAACAATTAACATTAGCCAACTTTAATGCCCTATACAAAATGAATATCACATCCATCATATGAGCCAACACTTGTGGCAAAACTAACAATACACTAAACTGAAGATTCGAGTACCTATACATGCCAAAAATCAAAACATTTGAACTAGTTATACCAAAGCTTCAGGTGATAGTGTGATCAATGCCCTCGACGCCTCTTGATACCCGATACTAGCTTGACGACACTATAAGAAAATGGAAAGAAAAGGAGTAAGCATAAAGCTTAGTAAGCTCACATGCATATAACAAACAACATGACTCAATTGTTAAAATAAAATAAAGTTTCATAAGCTTAACTTTCTTATCCACACTATTACCACAAATACTTAACATATTGAAATATTTTCTCATGAATTTTACGTACATAACTATACTAACTCGTAACACAATTGCATAATTCCCATCATTGACTTAGTCGTTGAATAACTACACGTTGAACACTAGGAATATCATTAGATACTTAGAAAACATACGCATAACACACCATATCTGGCCACTTGCTACCTTATTTAACACATCACATATTGCTCGTTCTCGAGCTAATCACATGCCTACTTACACAAGCTGACAGTCAAGACGTAACTACATGAGCTGCCCATATAAGTCGACAGGTACCCGCAACACATGCTGGGCTACCCAGCCACCAGTAGAACGTCTTTGACTAGTTCCCAGATTTATATAATCACACATCACATATACAAATGAGTTCATAATCACATAGTTCCTACTGATATGTCACATTGTTTCCTAATCTATTCCTAAAGTTCAAACGAGACTTTTCTCGTAGACTTACCTTCGACAAACTAGGTCACTTAGGCAATCACATATTTCATGATAAAATAGTTAAAACATAATCCCGCATAATGACAAAATATTGTAACTTACCTTCAAGGGTGGGAATTACAATTCATGCAACATTTAAGCATCTATACATTATTCTCATTGCATGATTTACGTGTGAACTTACCTCGGTACAGAATTTGTAAAAACGAGTCTTGTCCTCGTACACTTTGTCTTTTCCCCGATCAAGGTTCGTTCCTCATTTTTCTTGATTTAAAATGATAAAAATTTCACTAGTTCAATCATCACATTAATTAAGACATTATATAGACCATATTTTGGCAAAATGATCATTTCACCCCTAGGCTTTCGTAAAAATTATGATTTTAACCCTAGGTTCGTAAATCGATTTTCATCATATTTTCTTACTAATTAAGCCTATAAGAATTCTTTTTATACTAAAATAAACCCACAAGTCCAATTATTTCACACATTTACAACCTATTTCATAAACTTTACAAAATGACCCCTTTAGGTGTTTTCATGAAAACTACTTCACAAAAATTGTTCATTTAACCACCATAACTCATTTTCTTTCATATTATTTCAGCAAACATCTCAAAATATTTCATAAAAACCTATACTTTCAATATTTTTGCAAAATAGTCCCCTCAATAGCTAAATTAAGCTTTAGGGGCTCCAAAAACATAAAAATTATCAAGTAAGCTTATCTAAATCACTTGCTTTCAAAGATGGAGAGTGGCTGAAATTTCAAGCTTCCAAAAACCCTTAATTTTCTAGTATTTTCAGTGGGGAAGGAAATGAGAAGAAGATGATATATTTTTCTCTTTCTTTTATTTTTATTTTAATCAATTAAGTCACCAAACATACTAATATTGACCTTTGATCTCTCTTGCCCCCCTATGGCCAGCCACTCTCCTAAAAAGGGTATATTTGCCCTTTAAAGACCCCAAATTATGGTTCTCTAGCTATTTGGTCTATCTATCAAGTAAAATAGATCTTTTATCCTTTATGCGATTTAGTCCTTCTTCGCGATTAAGCTTACAATCGCTAAAATTTGTTCATCAAAATTTTCATGCACTCATAAAATCATAATATAACAGATAAAATAATATTAAAATAATAAAAATAATTTCTCAGCCTCGAATTTGTGGTCTCGAAACCACTTTTTCGACTAGCCTCAAAATCAGGCTGTTACATATGTAGTTGTGGATGACATGAAGCATGTGTTGTTGGATAATTTTTTATTGAATTGTTATATCTACTTTGGTAAGATTTATTATTTTTGTACGTCAAACTTACAAAGCTTCAATAAGCTTACTTGTGTTAATTTCCGTTCTTGTAGATACTTTTGAAGGTTGGATGATCAATTTAGCACTCAAGTCATACTATCCATCCATTTTTAGTAGTTTTTGGAATGTTTATTTTGGATTATATGGCATATAATAGACTTTTTTTGTCATTACGTTTGTGTTGGTATGTAAATTGGTATAGAGTGATCCTATGTGCAAGTTGGTAACATGAACATCACTATATGACCATGATGTTCATTTGGAAAATGTTTAAATAATGACTTGCTATGGATTATGAATGATAGAAGATGTTTTTGATATAAACTTGTAGTATATGTATGACTAAAATGTCTATTTGAATTATTTTGATTTGAGGTGCCTATGATAGGCATATTGGTTAGAAATTAAGTTGTGTGAATTGGTATGTTTTGGTGATGATTTATATTGTTATATAAGTGTATACTTGTGGTACCATTGAGGGTATATTGGTTAGACACTTAAGATGATTGATTTAGCATTGAGCTTGTTTAATGTCACTTTGAATAGGTTTAATGGCTGGTAAATGGATTACTTAGGGTCCAAAAAATCTTGAAATGGTAAACTTGTTGTTTATGGTTCAAATAGGTGTACACGGCTTGAGACACGACCATGTGTATTAAGTTAGTGTGTTACACGGCCTACGACACGGCCGTGTGTCACAACTCAAGGAGTTACACGGTCTGGCACACGACCGTATGGCCTAACTCAGTGAGTTACACAGGCTGAGACACAGTCGTGTGTCCCTATTTCAAAAGTTACACGGCCTGGGGCATTACACATAGCCTGGCCACAAGGCCATGTGTCCTCTTTTTTTTGAAATTTATCAAAATTTTTTAAAACTTCTGTTTTGTTTCAAATTAGCCCCGAATTGCTTATAAGCTAGTTTTAGGGCCTCGAATTCTCGATTTATAGGCCAAATGCTTATGTTTGATATATTTTGAATGAGATTAAATTATTGTATGTTATGACAATAAATGTTTTCTGATTGATCGATAATGCTCTATAACCCTAATTCGCCAACGGAGATGGGTTAGGAGTGTTACATAAGGATTTATTTGTGAAAATAGTAAAAATTCATGGAATTTTAGTGTAATTTTGATAAAATTTGGTTGACTAGGGACTAGGTAAAAATCAGATAGCATGGGTTTTCTTTAATTATGCTTAATTTGTGAGTTTTGGGTTTAGGGACTAAATTGCATAAAAGGTAAAATGTTAGGGTAATTTTTTAAAATGATGATGGAAGGACTTAATTGTATAAAATTGTTTATTTAAGTGCTGGAATTGTATTAATTGAATGAAATTATCATTTTGATCAAGAAACGAGCCAATTGGTTTTAAATTGTGGAAAAGCTAAAGTATCAGATTAGTCATCGACTTCTTTTTTAAAACTGTTTTCATCAAGGAAAGTTCGTATTTCATTTTAAAATATTACATTTGAATTTAGAAGATTGTTTTTATTTGAGAAAAGGGAAGGATCGTGATTGAAATACACTATATTTTTATACTCGAAAAGGGGTTAAAAGACACCATGGCATTATATTTAGTATTTCCAAATCAATGAAAAAGTTGAAAGGATGTTATCCGGAAAGGATATCAAATGAAAAGGTTGAAAAGGATGCTATCCAAAAAGGATATCAATGAAAAGGTCGAAAAGGATCACAATGAAAAGGTCGGTATCTCATCCTTCAACCATCCGTTATTGAGGTAACATATTTTAGGTGAGATATGTATCATAAGTATGAATATGAGATGAATGTTTTGATTAGTATAGTTTAATAATTAATATTAATGTCATGATGTAAATATATGTTTCATATGTCTATAAATATGTTTTCTAGTTAAGTTGTGGTGTGCTTAGAGAAATAAATGGTTATATGAGTATTTTCCCGAATATCCAATGATATTCTATTTAGTTCAAAAAGAATAAAGCTTTAAAGGGTATGTGATTACATGAAATGAATAGTGATTTTTGAGTAATGTATAGATTGTGGTAAAATGTGTAACTGAAAGGTAAAAATGGTTTAGTGTATATGTATGAGTAATGAATTATGAAAGTGAAATGTTAGATATGTTTTTATGCCATGCTTTGATTGGATTTATATATGCAATGTTACATTAACTAACCTTGTGAGATGGTGTGTATAGGAAAGGAAAGTTGGCTTATGACATAATGAAATTATGTTTGGTTGTTTAACTTAAATTTTTTGGTAAGTTTAAGTTTCCATTATACGAGCTTATTAAGCACTAGTTGCTTATGTGGTTGTTTTTCTTTGTCATGTAGGTCACTAAAAAGCTTGATCAGTTGGAATCTCGTCGGAGCACCATCACACTATCCATTTGTCATATTGGCAGTTTTGGTTGTTTTTGGTTAACAATTATAAATGACATGTAATAAGACTTATATTTTATGCTATTTACCAATGCAATATAGTTTAAGTTTATTCTATATACCTTGATGTGGGCTTATAAATGTATATGTAAGTATGGGTTTTAGTTAATTGTGAATGCCTTGTGATTTAGATGGTTTTTGGTTCATTGAAGTGATTAAATGGTAGATGTGTGATGTAAGTTTAAATATAAATTTATGGCATTGAGTTTGAGTTGATTTGGATGTTAACTTGTAGTACCAATGAGGGTACATTGGATAAACATTTAGATTAAATGATATAGGTGTGTTTTGGCATTTAATAGGGCTTGAATGTTAATTTGATAACTTAGTTTGTTTTGAGTTTGTGCCAAGCTTAAATGTGTCTTAATGTCCTTAGTTGATGAATTGCAAATGAAAGTGAAAATATATGGTATGTGACATTTATGTACACTCATATTAAAGGAGGTAAAATATGGTTGAATGGTATGCTTTGAAACGGTTAATTGGTATATATGATTTATGTTTAATGAATGAACTTGAAATGTGGAATTGAGTCAAGTTGATGTGTTAATTTGTGGTGTCAATTGAAGGTATATTGGTTAGGCACCTAGGTTAGTTGATTTTGGTATGTTGTAAAGTGTTTTGGTCATGTGAAAATGATTTGAAATGATATGGTTTGTTGTGCAAGAAAAGGTTAACATTTTTGTAATAGTTCATTTTTAGTCAAATCGGAATAGTGGTTTTAGGGACCACAAATCTGAGGTCAAAATATTTATTTTATTATTATTTTAATGTTTACAGCATGATTGAGTGATTGTGTGAAAATTTCGTTAAGAAATTTTATCATTTGATTGGTCAATTTGTTAAAAAGGACTAAATTACGTAAATTGTAAAAGTGGAGTGGAGTTCCATTAGCTAAAGGTATCTAATAGCTATGGAATCTTAATTTAGAGGTCCTTATGTTGTAATTAGACCATTACAATAGTAAATGGACAATATTGGACATTAAATGGATGATATTAATAGTTTTTCATTAAGGTTAAAATAGTAATTAGCATAATTAAATTATATTACTTAAAAAAAATAATTTTGTGTTCATATTCATCATCTTTAACTGATTTGAGAAAGAAAGATAAATCTTGGAGAGCATTTTAGGGTTCGGTCACTCATTAGCTCAATTGGTAAGTGATTTTGACTCGATTTTTAATGATTTCTATGTTTTTGAGATTGTTGCAGCTTAGTCCAGCTAGCCCAGGGACTGATTTGCAAAATTTTTAATGATTTTGAATGTTTTAGTTGATGAATATGTATGAGTTTGAATGTTTGTTGATAGTTAAACAAGTTCTGTTAAGTGATTTTTAGTGAAAATGCAAAATAGGGATTAAATTGAGAAACATGTAAATTGTGTGGTAGAGATGTGAATTAAATGAAAAATATGGGATGATATGTGTATTAAGGAAATTCAGCTAGCATTTGAGTGGATTAAATTGCATTAAATTGTGATTTTATGAAATAATGACTAAATTGTAAAGGATGTGAAATATTAGGGGCAATAGTGTAAAAATGCATTAAAGTGAAATTTGGACTAAATTGAATAAATGGATGATTAAATGAGTTGAATTTGATATTATATAGATCAAGAAAGTGAAATACAGACTTAGATTGAGGGAAGAACAAGGTGTCGGATTAGTTGAAACGCGTTATTGTTTTTACGCTCGAGGTAAGTTCGTATGTAAGAAGCATTGATATAATTATGTTTTAAATGCTTTGATATTGCATAAATTGTATATATGAGATTATAGTCATGTTTGACGATGATTCATATATATATATAACAATTAATGTGGGATCCGAAATAGCTTCGGCTATAAATGGCGATTAATGTGCGAGATCGAGATGGTTTCGGCTATGTAAGGCACTTAGTGCGCAAGATATCAAGTATTCGACAGTATTCCAGATAGGTATGATTTCTTAACAAATTTGTATAGGTATGTACATGTAAAGTATATGATTCAAATAGAAAAGTTTATGAATTTGCATATAAGCATTTGATTAAGCATATGGAAGGTTCGTTGTTATCATGAATTATATGTTTAATAGTTCAAACTAATGATTTGTTGAGTATATTTCATACGAGCTTACTAAGCTATAAAGTTTACTTTGTTTATTCTTCTACAGCACGTTTGGTTCGCTGTATTGGATTAGAGGTGTATTGGATTAGAGGTGTAATGGAATAGAGGTGTAATGGAAAAGCTGTGTAATAGCAAATCAACTGTTTGGTTGAATGTAATGGAATAGAGGCGTAATAGTAATCCTGTGTTTGGTTGAGTGTAATAGAGGTGTAATAGCATAATGAAAAAACTAAAATGACTAGAATACCCTTAGCAGAAATTTGTTTTGGTAAATGATTATTGTTATTGTTATTTAAATTTTAATAAGATTATTATTATCAATAATAAATAATTTAATCATATTTAAACATAATTATTATTAAATATATTTTAATTAAAATATATAATTTAATAAAATTCTTAATAATTAGCATAAATTTGTTTTGGTAAATTATTATTGTTATTGTTATTTAATTTTTAATAAGATTAATATCAATAATAAATAATTTAATCATATTTAAACATAATTATTATTAAATATATTATAATTAAAATATATAATTTAATAAAATTCTTAAAAATTAATATTCTTATATGAATTTACTCAAATCATAATATATGATACTGTAAAATATAAATTAACATAATTATTATTAAATATATTATAATTAAAATATATAATTTAATAAAATTCTTAATAAATAAAATTCTTCTATGAATTTACTCAAATCATAATATATGATACTATAAAAGAAAATTTCAAATAATTAATATTAAATATGATTTAATTAAATATATGATTTAATAAAATTTAAAATTATTATAACTAATATGATTATAGTTTATGAATTTGTATAATTTAAAATAATAATTATTACATATAATTTAATAATAATATATAATTTCATAAAATTCTTGATAATAAAAATTTTCTTATATGAATTTATACAATTTAAAATAATTAATATTAAATATAATTATATAGTGATATATAATTTTATAAAATTCTTAATAATAAAATGTTCTTATATGAATTTACTAAAATCAATATATAACTTGAGAATTATATTATGCATAAACATAATTAACTTATATTAAGAAAAGGTTAGATGAAAATGAAATTGTACATTAAAATCCATATGTTATATAGTTTTACAACATCAAAAAGTTTGAACATTGATATTTAATGGTAAGAAAGAAATCTCCTAACCCATTCCAATCGGGCAACTGAAGGTAAACTAAAGAAACGATCATTTGAGTTGGATGGTCGGGAATTTTACTCAATGCATCATACCGCTGATCGTCGGTTAAACCTTCAATTGACCATAAGGCTGAATATAAATTTGAAGCTCTCTCTTCCATATGTTGTTCTGACTTCTACTGAACTACCACCTCGGAGGCAAAACTCCTACTGATTTGATCGCCAACGGCCTGGATTTTCTCCCCGAACAAAGTGGCAGCCTCATTAAATGAAGAAAACACATTATCACGAGCATCAGATTTCTTCTTTCTCTTGTTTGAAGATGAGGAACCCCCTTGGTCTCGATCTCCTCGCGGATCCGTACCAAAAACATCCATGTCATCTAAAGAGACGTCAGCTTCGCAGTCATAGAATGTGTTTCTCTCTTCATTCATATCTGTAGTACGTTCATCATCAGCATGTATTTCTTCAAGAACATCAGCAGCTGTTTGAGCATCTCTCCCAGTTGCTCGATCTCTTGCGTATATGGTAGTAAGCTGGTCATAGTAAGGGAAAGTACGAAATCTGAATTGGGCGGCTTCTTTGTGACTCTAAAAAAATGAGGAAATCATATTAGTCGTAAGTTTGGTAAAAATAATATAATAAAGACTTGAAATAATCTTACCTTTAAATAGGACTCCCAAACCGCATCTTCAGCAACAACGAGCTGCCTATGCTCGTCCCAACCAAAACCGCTATTGTTTTGGCCATTAAGCATGTCGTAGACGATTGACCACTCCCTTTTAAGTAACCTAATCCTTGATTCAATATTAGGTTTCGCCTTCAACATTGCATTTGGTAAAACCGTTTGTAGCATTCTTTCCAACTCGTTCAAATAACCGGCTTTGAACCCGGTATCAGCATTAAATGTTCCAACATTGTGCAGGTCTACCATGCTGGAAACTAATGCTGCATCTTCCTCGGGAACCCATTTTCTTTTGCTTCCTCGAGAAGCTTGAGCATTTGATTCTGGAACACCTGACATAATGATCTTAAGAACAAAAAAAAACAAATTATATTAATTACTATTTTAATATCATGATTCAAAAGGTCAACACTTTATAAAATCTAAGTAATTAAGTTGAATATCATGAATCAAAAGTTCCATAGCACAAAAAATTTAAAATTATAACACATGCTGAATTAGAAGAAATTATATTATAATTTCTGTAGTTTAGTACAATACAAAATTCAATACAAAAGTTTCACAAAAGTTTCACAAACTAATTTCTAGATGCTTGCCATTCATCGAACATTTGGTTGGCTAGTTCCATCCTCCAAGTAGCCCAAGCATCTGATGGATGAATATTTGTGATATTCGGTTCATCGTCATCCACCACATTAATTGTAGGTAATCCTTCTCCCACCTCCGCTTCAATGGGATCACTACTCATATGGGTTCGAATAAAATTATGGAGGAAACAACATGCAATAATAATTCTATTGTGCACCCTTACAGGATAGAACGATGGACTCCTAAGTATTCCCCATCTAAGTTTTAATAAGCCAAAGCATCTTTCAATGACATTACGTGCTGAGGCATGTTTCATATTAAAAAACTCTTGCGGAGAACTTGGCTGATAACCCTGACGCCACTCGTTCAAATGATATCGTTGTCCTCTAAATGGTGCAAGAAATCCCTCACAATTTGTGTATCCAGCATCAACTAGATAATAACAACCTATAAAATAAGTTTCATATTAAAAAATGATTAATTCAGCACACAAAGTGTGATCTTAATGAATAAATCAAAGTCCTCTAACTATACACTTTACCATGAGGAACTTTTAATCCATGTCTTCTACTAATGGCATCTCGAAGAACCCGTCCATCAGCAACTGAACCTTCCCAACCAGGAAGAACATAAACAAATTGCTTCTCAGGTGTACAAACACCTAGCATATTTGTTGCTATGTCACCTTTTCGCGTCCGATATCTAGGTTTATCAACTGTTGGAACCCTAATCTTGATGTGGGTTCCATCAAGAGCACCTAAGCAATTCTATATCACATGATATAAAACCTTGAGTTAGAATACTAATTTAAATCTAAATCAAGTAAATGTTGTTGAAGCTATATATAAAACTTAGTCCTATACCTTAAACCATTTCCACCTTGTGTCAGAAGAATCGGCTGTAATTGGCTCCGGGTTTTTAAATAACACATCTTGCAAGCGTATGACAGCATTTAAAACACTATGAAATGCTCTGCTAACAGTTTCCCCGGACCTTCTAAAGTGATGCTTGATAACTCGATTTTTCAGGTGATGGGAGATGATATGTAAAAACATTGCTACTTGCTCGTCAACAAGCATGAACCTTGTCGACTTCAATCCCCCTATCGATTCTAACATCTCACATAATTTAAAAAAGGCAGCTCTATTCATCCTAACTTGTTCAATACAGGTCTCGTCACTAGCATATACAAGCCTATTCACATAATCCCGTTTTGCATAAAAATCTACGGTATAGGACCTAATCCTTGGTCTATGTAGGCTAAGGCTGGCACCCATTCTAAATAAGAACCAAATCGCGATTCTACAGATTTCCAACCATATTGTCACAGCAATACTAATCCTTTTACGCCTCACACTTTGTGCAATTAAAGGCAGATGAGCCATTACTGCAACATTTTAAAATTAGAACACACTATCAAAGAATTGAAGTTGCAATTACACATTATCAAATAAAAATAAACAGCACAAATTTAGAACACACGAAGCAAAAAATTATCTACTAAATGATATCGTTGCAACTTTAATTTCATTTCTTTATCAATCACCCAAATAATAATGAAAGAGTATATTTAATTACTGATGATTAGTTTAATTAAGGTTTTCTTATTTCAAAATAAGTAAAATGAAGAATGAGGATTTGGTTTAATAATGAAATTGAAGTTTTATAACTTTTATAACATTTTAAATGGTAATTTCATTTTGTAAAAATATATATAACTTTGAAGAGGACTTATTTTTTACAAGAATTGTTACTTATCTTTCTAGTATCAAGTTTAAAATACATGTTTAGCATTTTTTCATCAAAAAATTATTATTATTAAAATTTCAGAATTCTATAGAATTTATTAATTTAACAGCCAAATTTGACTTTTTAAGTAAAATTTGTATAATTTTATTTATCATATTATTTATACGTTAATTTTAAAAACTTCCTTACACTTTCACAATTATAATTTATGTATTATAGGGAAATCATATTATGAATGAGGAATATTTTATGTATAATGTAATTGACTTAAAATCTAAGAGAGAATTAGACAATAATAAATTTCAGTCCATTTATCCATTTTTATAATTAAGATAACATTATTTCCATTATAGGGGGAAAATAATGTTTGAATCAATTAACATTTGTTTTAAATAACATGTATTGCGTGCATAAAAGGTTAATTATAATCCATGAGCATTTTAAATGGTAATATAATTTCATAAAAAATATATAACTTTTATCTCATTTACATGTACAAATTTATTATTAACAGTATTGTATTTACATGTACAAATAATTGTGATTTGAAGCCCATTATTTGTAGGCATAATGCTCTTTAAAAAAAATGTTACCTAATAGTAAAAACATATAACTTGGCTGATAAATTCAAAAAGAACAATGGTCATGCAACAATAACCATAACCATACAAACAAAAGCTTTAATGAGCATTACAAACATACAAACAAAACCATATTCATTTGGGAAACAACAGAACCTGCTACATCAATACTAACCTGTAATGCTCAAATCTGGGACGACTGCGATGTGGAAGTGTTGGAAAAATGTTACCTGTAATGAGAAAAGTGCTCGGATCAACCTTTTTTTTTTGGGGAAAATATTTATGCTATAGCTAAATATAGTATATCAAAGCACAGAACAACCATACACCAATCATCATCCATGAGCCATATTTTAAATATGATATCGATCAAAACAGTATCTAGATAGTTTATTAAATCCCCTTGCCTACCAATCATCAATACTTACAATTATATTAATTACTATTTTAATATCATGATTCAAAAGGTCAACACTTTATAAGGTCAACACACTATCAAAGAATTGAATTTGCAATTACACATTATCAAAAAAAAATAGCACAAATTTAGAACACACGAAGAAAAAAATATAACTTTAAACTAATTCATAGTTAATATTAAAATCTTTTTCACCGGCTTGTACTTATTCCATTTATTTCAAAGGCTTCACACTCATGTATCCACAAGAAATTAACTTGGTTTTTCTTATTTGTTGTAGCTCACATTCATGTTACATGTATTAAAAGGAAATCATATTATGAATGAGAAAAGCTTTATGTATTATGTAATCAACTTAAATTTTAAGATAGAATTAGGTAATAAATTTCAGCCTAATTAATCTTTTATAATTTAGACAACATTATTTTCATTATATGGAAAAAAACATATTAACCATAATATTAAAATGATATACAAGATTTGTTTTATAATTAAGATAACCTTATTTCTATTATAGGGGAAAAGTCATGTTTTGAATCAATTAACATTTGTTTTAAATAACATGTATTGCGTGCATAAAATCTTAATTATAACAATTTAAATTTTATTTTAATAAAACTTATATTAAAATTTAATATATTATGTATAATTGACGTAAATATATTGATTAGTTACTTAAAGCATGTTCAATGTTTGAACATTATAGTTTGGACATTTAAATTTAAATTTAAATACAATTTCGTATAATGAAATTTAAGATCTAATAAAGCATGTTCTAAGTTTGATCATTGATTAAATTTTTAATTTATGATTAGTTTAGTTAAGGTTTTCTAATTTCAAAATAAATAAAATGAAGATTGAAGATTTAAGTTTAATAAACTTTTATACCATTTTAAATGGTAATTTCATTTTGTAAAAAAATATATAACTTTAATCTCATTTACATGTACAAATTTATTATTAACAGTATTGTATTTACATGTACAAATAACTGTGATTTGAAGCCCATTATTTGTAGGCATAATGCTATTTAAAAACATATAACCTAATTTAAATTCAAAAAAGAACAATAATATATAATTTCAAAGGATTCACTGGATTTTCTTTGTTCTGTATGAAACCAGGCGACAAACCATTAAACCCAATTCCAAGTTCAATAACCTACACTGAACTGCCTCCTCATTTCCCTCATTATTTGTAATTAGTTCTCACCTCATTATTTGAGATCACTAATGCATGAAGTCAAGCTATTTAGTATAGTAAGCCTACTTGATCTAGCTTGTAAATGAGCAAAATACAAGTATATGAAAGAGCTCAGCTTGACTTATCACAATTAAAACCCATCATTCCCCTTTCCCTACATTCCTCAAAAGGAATTAGAATGAGGATAGATGTTTGCTCATTAAACAAGTCAAGTAATGGAGGCTCTTGCCATTCATCTTTAGTCAAGTAAATCCCATTAAACAAGTGCTATTCATATCAGGCCTAGTAAAGTGTCCTATGAGTGGGATAAGGGGAAAAATAACAGTTAATCCATGGCTGGCTCAAGCACAAGAACCAACGTCCCCGAATGACATAAAACAAACATCATCTAACAGAAGAATATGAATTTAGGTACGAAAATAGTCTAGACTGACCATAGTCCAAACCTACGATATAAATAGTTTCATCACAGAACATGTGCAGATTTGGGTGAATTTGTAGCAAATAATATGAAATAACTAGATTATAAATTATCCATGCTCAATGCTTACATAACAGGACCGAGTCCTAAACCTAAGAATATAAAATGTGCAACTTCAGCACTCTCTGGTCAAATACACACCCAAAAGTCAGGGATAGAGACTTAATTGTGTAACCAAACTAACAGCAACAGAACTTATGACTATTCTTTATACAATCTTCAGCGCAGTGAAAAATGTGAGCTACACAAATGAAGACCAAAGTCGAGCAATGAGGCACTCACACCTCTAAATCTTATAGGATTATTCTTATACAACATTCACAGCAGTGAAGAACACAAATTAATGAAACGAAGATCAGAGCAGAGCAATAAGGCACTCACGATTCTAAATGTTCGAAATGCAGAGACCAAGTATGTTAAACTCAAGAATCACCCTTGATTTCATCCGAATCTGAATCACTCGCATTATAACCTGATAAAAGACCCACCACAGCAAACAGCAAATTTCAAACAATTAGGAAATTATCACTTACAAGGTGATGAAGATACTAACATTTACAGAGGTGAACCTGGATGCTTATGGCTGACTTTCCAAACTGAAGACCGCAGCCTCGACGCCCTTGTCATCCAAATTCTTCCCTATAATACCAATACACCGAAGCTAAACTTAGAAACAAAGACAAGCTTAGTTGGAAGAAACAAAATGAGAAATAAGATAAACTAATCCAAAAACCCTGTTGCTGCTTCTAGTTAATCTTGGAACCTAAGAATATAGAACAAAAGCTCCAAACTTTTCTTCATCTTGTAATGAATTTTATACAGCAAAATGTAAAATTTGTCATACGAAAATGGAAATATGATTTACTGAAAGAAGTATATGCTTTAAACTTTTTGATGTTGCTCTTTCAAAAATCAGGATTTATAAATTACACCGCACATAATTTATATGAAATCACCATCAGAAAGCAAGGGATATTAAACCCAGAAAAACTTTCGTTAACTAAAACTACAGAAGAGTAAAAGATTCATAACCATGAAATCAGCATTAAACTACTGAAGAATAAAAAGCCACAAGTGCAATTATACAATAATTCCAATGAAATCAGCAACAATTTCATAAAATAAAATAGCAATTTCAACAGAAACTACTGAAGACTAAAGATTCATAACCATGCAAAAATATTTGATAAAAGATTATCGAACAAAAGAATTGGCAGATTAATTTCGGTCCGAAATAAAACTCACCCGATATTGGATTAAAGATGATGACCCGAAAAACGCTTCACTCTTTTTTCAATGGATTCAGCTATCAGGTATTTCCAATTTTGTGAAAATATTGAAGAGCAGTAGAGAGTTGCAGATAGGGTTGGGAGGAAATGGGAGGAGACAGAGACTGAAGAAATGATGAGGACAGAATAATAAACAAAAACGGTGGGAGATGGAAGGAGAAATTTTGAGGACAGAATAGGAGAGGGTCGGGTAGGGAGGGAGGGTAAAACAGAGAGCAGGGGACGGAAGGCGGACGTAATAGGTATTACAGGGATTTGGGAAGGGATTACAAAAGCAGCGAAAAAGGGGATTAGGTCGGGATTGGTTTACGCCCGTAATGCCTATTACAGCGAACCAAACGCCGGATTAGAGGCGTCATGTAATACGCGCGTATTCGGCCTGTATTGTATTAGGTAATACACTGAACCAAACATGTTGCTAGTGTTTTTATAGTGAATTCAAAGCTAGCTCGGATTCAGGGATCATCGGAGACATCGTCACACTATCCAACCATCACTTTGGTACTTTTGAACTAATGGTTTAGTCATATGGCATGTATAGGTATCTTGAGTCATTTTGATTATGGATTTATAATGATTTCGATCATTTATAATGGCTTGTAAATGTATATATTTGGTTTGTAAATATAACCATGAGATTTGTCTTAATTTGGTGGATTTAGTTATGTACTCATATGTGCATATATGGTTGATTTTGAGTTCATGGATGGATATGTGAATGACCATATTATGAGGGTTGTAGAATTGGTATCATGCTTGTGTATTGGTACAAAAATGAGATATGTTAGGTAAAGGTTTAACTAGTTGATTGATATATATATTTTAGTATGTTTTGGTTGAGTAAAACTTGAGATATAAGCATATTGGTTGCTAGTGTTGGAAATGGTGTGAATTAGCCTTGATTGTGGCTAAATTGGATGTTTATTTATACTATGGATTGGTACCATTTTGGTTGTTTCAATGAGCATAATTGTGGGTGGTAAATTGGCTTAGTAAATAGCCTATTTTTGTCTACATGGGCAGAGACACGGGCGTGTGTCTTAGCCGTGTGTAACACATGGTTATGTTACATGACCGTGTGTCCCCTAGTATTAAAATTGAAATAAAGTTAGTATGCTCCACACGACCTAGGGCACGGGCCTGTGACTGGCCGTGTGGCACAAGTCAGTATACCTCCTAATTGGCACACGGCCTAGCACACGGGCGTGTGACTTGGCTGTGTTGCATAATTCAGTATATCCTACAGTTTTGGCATGACCTAGCACACAGCCTGGCACACGGGCGTGTGTGGCCATTTCGAAGGGCACACAGGCTAGACACACGGGCATGTGGTTGGCCGTGTGACCCAAGTCAGTAACCTCACTTGTTTGGACATGGGGTAGGACACGAACTGGGACACGGCCATGTGCTCCCATTTCGAATGTTCAGACAGCCTGTGCCACGGGCGTGTCTGGTGGCTGTGTGAGACACACGGCCTGGCCACACAGGCGTTTGTCCCTTGTTTTGAGAAAAAAACTTTCTTAGTGTGGAAAAGTTTCCCGAGTTATAAGTTTAATCTCGAACCTTTTCTAATGCATGTTTAAGGCCTCGTAGGCTTGATTAAGGGACACCATAGTTGGTTATGATTAATTATATTTGAATTGATAAATTGTATATGAAATGTGTGTTTAAAAGTGTTGTAAGTTTGATAATACTCCGTAACCTTATTCCTGAGTTGAATACGAGTGAGGGGTGTTACAGTTTTGGTTCGTTTTAAGGGCAAATTATGCTACACATGGCCAGGGACACAGGCTATCACACGTCCGTGTGCCACACACAGTCACCCTACACGACTGTGTGCTTCAAGTCAGTATGCTACACGGTCTAAGACATGGCTTGTGACATGACCATGTGACTTAACATCAAATGCACACACGATCTGACACACGACATGTGACACGGCCGTGTGACCCTATTTTGAATACCCACACAGGTGGACACACGGGCTGGGACATGGCCATGTGTCCAGACTTCAAATGTCCACATGGTCTGGGCTATGTCACTCGACCTAGCCACACAGCCGTATGACCCCTGTTTCTTTGTTTTCAAGTTTTTCAAAAAATTTACGTTTTGATTCAAATTGATCCCTATTGATCCCTGATTGTTCCCAAGTTATTTTTAAGGCACCGATGGCTCAGTTTAAGGCTCGTAAGAGTATTTTTACTATGATTATATTAAGTTGCATAATTGTTTTTGTTTTGAAATTAAATGTTTTGATTTTTATGGTAATGCTATGTAACCCTAATTCGGCGACAGAGACGGGTTAGGGGATCTTACAACAACACTTATTAATACCAATAATTTACACATGGAGACACCAATATAGTTATGTACAATCCATTGGTGATTTCATAACACGAAATAATTAGGGTACATTGGTAGACACTATTCCCCGCTAAATGCAGTCACCAGTAACTTCAATTTTCATGCGAATATTAGTTATGTCTAATCACAAACATAGAAAATTTCATACCACAACCAAATTTAGTTCACATGCGGATACTTTTCACTGTTAAGCAAAAATCACATAGATACCTATTCATCTAAGCACTATTCATGTACAGTAAGTTTCTGTAACACTTGCATGCTTTGCATAGACTGTTCATGGACCCCTTCCTTGCTTTAGCTTTTAATACACATATCACTCTGAAAAGACGATTTCTGAAACACCCTTACCCCTCTCCGTCACTGGATTAGGGTTACGGGATGCTACCTCACATAACAAAAAAAATCATGTTATATCAATTCAAATTTCTCTAAATGCTCTTTAATCATCAATCACATAATAAAAAACATGTCATTCATACAATATTGGGGTTAAATAGAGTTTATGGAAGCTCTAAAATAGTTTAGAACAAAATAGGGACTAAGTTGAAAGATTTCAAAAAAGTGTGGCCAAAAAATGCAAAACAGGGTCACATGGCCATGTGGCCAAGCTGTGTGATATGCTGAGGCCATGCAGAGCCGAACCACAATTGGTATACTTTAACCATATATAAGGCTAATGTCGTGTAATACAAGGTCACACGGTCGTGTCGCCATGCTGTGTAATTAGCTGTGGTTGTGTCAAACAACCTACACTTAGATCATTTAGAGCACACAACCGTGCCACATGCTTATGTGAGGAACACGATCGTGTGTCAAACTGTGTTCACTTTTATGTACCCTACAACGCAAGTTATAAACCACAAACTTTCATATACCACATATGCAATTTATATCATTCCTTAAACCACATTAAAATGTACCAAAACATCAATTAAAATATCATTCCAAAGTGCCTAACCAATATGTCATTTGACACCATCACAACAAATTAAAAAATACAACTTAACCATTTATATAAGCATATATGAACACCAATGTACATTTTACCATAATACTTTTTCCAACCTTATCTTTCTAACAACCCAAAGCATGCCTTAACTTTTACGAAAGTAAATCGTACTCAAAACTCAACCATACCATTACTTTGGTACATATAACAAAACTTACTAAATCCATGAAACAACTCGGTACAATAATTTCATATACAACAATTATCAACTAACACAAATGCCAAGCATTTCATCCAAGTTTAACCATTTCCTAACCATATCAAAAACTAAGAACAAGCATACCTATAACATCCTAAATTTTTTGTTTAAAGGTTGTAAAATTGCTTCAAGGATGATTAATTGACTTAGTGGTTAAAAGAAAATAAGGAGATAATGCAATTAGTTCAAGGACTTGAGTTTGATTCCCTTTTCTTACAAAATAACTTAATTTTGCTAATTTTTCTCCTTCCCCCTATTTTTGTGCCACCCAAGCCTAGTAACCTAGGTGTAAATACCACTTTTCATTTATTGTCAACCTTAAGTCATTTTTTTTCAACCCTAGCCACTCCTCTCTTCTCCTCTCTCATTTTTCTCACTAGATTCTTCATTTCTCTAGGATTTCACCATTGTTGTGCCACCCCTTTTTGCTAAGGCTTTACCCAGCCACTTTGTAGGTTATTTTTACCCATTAATCCAATATTTTTTCTTCCCTAAATCCATCCCTAAGCCACCCATATCATCCCCCTAATTATTCACCCCCACCCCCTCTCCCTTGTTCGGATTAGTGTTGGTAAGTCCTATTTTTCTTTCTCTCATGTTCTGCTTTCTGTGTCAATTTTTGGCGCTATTTTTATAGTCAATAAATCATAATTAAAGCCCCAAGATTTTTTCTTTTTGGCTTTCAAAAGATCCCTCCTTGTGTCGCCCTAGATTTGCCTTTTCTGTTGTCTTAAGTGATGTTGCCACCCTCTTAGAATACCATTGTTTTGGGACCGCCATTTCTCTTCAGTTGCCGCCCCTAATATTTTAATTTTTTGGATATTTCCCTCTTTTTGGATCTAATTTAGACATTCTTATTTGAGTAATTAACCAAGCTGATCATTCAACAACTTTCATCTGTGCAAAGTGTAGATTTGTGCGAGATCTTGCACTATTTCGCTTTATTAATAAGTTTTTCTTTGGGCGATCACTTTATTAATAATTTTTGGTACTCATTATGTTTAGGTTTTGATTTAAATGTCCCATGTAATAGCCCATTCTTCAGTGAAATTGGAACAGTGGTTTCGGGACCACAAATCCAATCTGAAAATAAAAAATTATTTTTATTTTATTATATGGTCCGTGTTATGTTAGAAGTGTCATGTGAAAATTTTGATAAGAAAATTTTATTGATTATGTGCTTAATTACGAGAAGGACTAAATCGCATAAAATGCAAAAGTTGAATTCTAGTAGCTATAAGGATTAAATAGCTATGAAATTCAAAATTAAAGGTCCTTATATGGTAATTAGACCATTAAAGAAAAGCATGCAGATATTTTGGTGACTCGTCCATGGAAATTTAGAAAAAGGGCAATGGCTGAATTGGAATTTGAAAATATTTAATTAATTAAAAAGATGATAAAAGATATCATCTTATTTTTTTATGTCATCTTCAACCTAAAATACATGGAAACCCTAGGAGAGAGAGAAGAAACTTTCATGGCTTAATTGGGTAAGTTTCTTTGTCCCGTTTTTAGTAATTTTGATATTTTTAAAACCGGGATAACTTAATCTATCTATTTGGGGGATCAATTTGAAAAGTTATCAAAGTATGAAATTTGGGTCATGGATGTATATGCTGAAAATTAGAAATTTATGGTAGAAAATGGAAGGTTGTTAATAGATAAACAACTTTTACAAAGTGATTTTTGATGAAAACATGATACTAAAATGTGAAATTGTAAAAATTGATGAAAAATTCTAAAATTTATAGAAAATATGTGCTATAAATTTTATGTTGAAAATTTGGTTAGACTTGGAATAGGGAGTAAATTGCATAAATTTTATTTTTCGAGTAGAGGGATGAAATTGGTAGATTTTATACGCGAACCAGTGTCGAGGTAAGTTCGTGTAACTTAATCGAGCGTGTAAATATGTTAACTTGAGTGGTCTTATAAATGCCAGCAGGGTTTTGACAGATTAAAAGCTTTATTGATAGAAGCTTCAGTGTTAGTTCAGCTAGAATCGGGTAAGGAATTTATAGTTTATAGTAATGCGTCATTGAATAGGTTAGGCTGTGATTTGATGCAATAAGGTAAAGTAGTTGCCTATGCTTCAAGATAGCTAAAATCACATGAAAAAAAACTACTCGACACATGATCTTGTATTGGCAGCCATAGTGTTTGTATTGAAAATTTGGCAGCATTTCCTGTCTGGTGAAAAATGCCACATATTCATGGATCATAAAAGTCTGAAGCACTTGATGACACAGAAAGATTTGAATTTGAGACAGCGCAGGTGGCTTGAGTTATAGAAAGATTATGATCTGATTATTGATTATCATCTGAGAAAAGCCAATGTGGTCTTTGATGCCCTAAGCAGAAAATCCCTGTTTTCCTTGCGAGCTATGAATACTCGATTGTCATTATTTGATGATGGTTCAATTATAGCAGAGTTAAAAGCTAGACCAACATTTTTGTAGCAAATATCTGAAGCTCAAAAAAATAATAGTAAGTTGCAAGCAAAATAGATACATAGTGAATCAGTTCTTGACTTAGAATTTCAAATAGGGACTGATGGTTGTTTGTTATTCAAAGGTAGAGTATGTGTACCGAAAAGTTAAGAACTAGTACAAAAGATTTTGAATGAAGCTCATACTTGTAACATGTCTATTCATCCTGGTAGTAATAAAATGTATAATGATCTGAAAAAGATGTACTACTGGCCAAGAATAAAATGGGATATTTCTGAGTTTGTATCAAAATGTTTGATATGTCAGCAAGTAAAAGCTGAACATCAGTTGCCTTCCAGACTATTACAGCCAGTTACAATACTAGAATGGAAATGGGGAAGAATTACCATGGACTTCGTATCAGGATTACCCCTGTCTCCAAAGAAGAAAGATGTCATTTGGGTGATTGTTAATTAGTTGAAAAAGTCTACACACTTTATTCCAGTACGTATAGATTATTCTTTGGACAGATTGGCTGATTTGTATGTTTAAGAGATTGTCAGATTGCATGGGGTGCCTGTCTCCATTATTTCAGATAGAGACCATCAGTTTACATCACAATTCTAGAGCAAATTACAATAAGCTCTAGGTACTCAATTGCACTTTAGCGCTGCATTTCTTCCACAGACAGATGGTTAATCTGAAAATGTTATACAGATTTTAGAAGATATGCTTCGGTGTTGTATACTTGAGTTTGAAGGTAACTGGGAAAAGTATTTACCTTTAGTTGAATTTGCTTACAATAACAGTTATTAGTCCAGCATCAAAATGGTACCGTATGAAGCTTTGTATGGTTCAAATGTATAACTCCATTGTATTGGACAGAATTCAGTGAGAAAAAGATACACAGAGTTAACTTAGTTCGTGAAATCGAGGAAAAAGTGAAAGTAATTCGGGACAGTTTGAAAGCAGCCTTTGATCGTTAAAAGTCTTATGCTGATCTGAAACAAAAAGAAATAAAATTTCAAGTCGATGAAAAAGTATTCTTGAAAGTATCGCCTTGGAAGAAAGTTCTCCGGTTTGATCGTAAAGGAAAACTAAGTCCAGGGTTCATTGGACCATATGAGATTACTAAAAGAATCAGACCAGTTGCATATCGGTTAGCTTTACCACTAGGACTTGATCATATTCATAATGTTTTTCATGTGTCTATGCTACGGTGGTATCGATTCGATCCTTCACATGTTATTTCTCCGACAGAGGTAGAGATTCAACCTGATATGACATATAGTGAAGAACCAATCAAAATCTGAGCTTGGGAAACAAAAGAGTTAAGAAATAAAAAGGTAGCATTAGTAAAAGTTCTTTGGCAACGACACAGTATAGAAGAGGCTACCTGGGAACCGGAGGATACTATAAGGAAGCAATACCCAAATCTTTTTACTGGTAAGATTTTTAAGGACGAAAATCCTTAAGGGGGAGAGTTGTAACAACCTATTCTTCAGTGAAATCGGAACAGTGGTTTCAGGGCCACAAATCCAATCTGGAAAGAAAATTTTATTTTTATTTTATTATATGGTCCGTGTTATTTAGAAGTGTCATGCGAAAATTCTGATAAGAAAATTTTATTGATTATGTGCTTAATTACAAGAAAGACTAAATCGCATAAAATGTAAAAGTTGAATTCTAGTAGCTATAAGGATTAAATAGCTATGGAATTCAAAATTAGAGGTCCTTGTATAGTAATTAGACCATTAAAGAAAAGTATGTAGATATTTTGGTGACTCATCCATGGAAATTTAGAAAAAGGGCAAGGACTAAATTGGAATTTCAAAATATTTAATTAATTAAAAAGATGATAAAAGATATCATCTTATTTTTTTTATTTCATCTTCAACCTAAAATACATGAAAACCCTAGGAGAGAGAGAAAAAACTTTCATGGCTTAATTGGGTAAGTTTCCTTGTGCCGTTTTTAGTAATTTTGATATTTTTGAAACCGGGATAGCTTAATCTATCTATTTGGGAGATCAATTTGAAAAGTTATCAAAGTATGAAATTTGGGTCATGGATGTATATGCTGAAAATTAGAAATTTATGGTAGAAAATGGAAGGTTGTTGATAGATAAACAACTTTTACAAAGTGATTTTTGATAAAAACATGATTTAGGGACTGAAATGTAAAGTTGTGAAAATTGATGAAAAATTATGAAATTTATAGAAAATATGTTTTGTAAATTTTATGTTGAAATTTTGGTTAGGCTTGGAATAGGGAGTAAATTGCATAAATTTCATTTTCTGAACCTAGGGACAAAATTAAAATTTATGGAAAAGTAAAGGGTAAAATGGTAATTTTGCATAGGACGTAAATTAAGTCCAAACAAATATGAAATGTGTGAAATTGATCATTAAAGTTATTTATATAGATCTAGACAACACAAATTCGAGGTTAGGTCAAGGAAAAGAAAATGTTTCGGATTAATAGATTTTATACGCGAACCAGTGTTGAGGTAAGTTTGTGCAACTTAATCGAGCGTGTAAATATGTTAAGTTGAATGTTATGATCGTATGCAATATGATTTATATTTATGTGAATATTATAAATGTGTGAATGATTACATGTTCGGAAAAGTTGGAAAAAGTGTAAAGTTTCGTTTGAATATTGAATTCCGATGAGTATATGTGCTTTCCCGAAATGAATGAGGTCCTGCATTTGTTGCTGACAGGATTTACCTCGGATGAGTAATCCTATTGATCTCATTATTGAAAGGATTTAGCCTGGACGGGTAATCCAGATATAATCCCTCTCGAGCATATGTTACAATTAGGGTTTAGCCTAGACTAGTAATCCTAATTGAGCTCTTCTGAACATACGTTACATAAAGGATTTAACCTGGACTGGTAATCCTGTAGTACGATATGTGGCTCGAGAGTGTGTTCTTCGATTAAATACCCTAATGGGTACCTCAGAATAAGAATTGACGGGTTATTGAATGTACACCTTGAGTGTACTACCCAAGTATCTATCAAAATTTCAATGATTCAACGGTCAAAACCTCTTGGCATGATAAGAGAATTATGGAATGAAATGAATGATGTCTTGAAGGAAAATGGTATAAAGAGCTCATCTATTTTTGCTTGATTGATATGAAGATTTTGTGACTAACATGTTTGATTGAATGCATGAGTTTAGACAATTTTGCCAAGTTGATGGAGAACATGATATTGTATGCTTAGATTTAATAAACAGGATTGGTAAGTTTAGTTTATGTTATACGAACTTACTAAGCATGTAATGCTTACTCCGTTTTATTTTCCCCTATTTATAGTGCTCGGAAGCTCGCGAACGTTGGAGATTATTGGAGCATCATCACACTATCCATTAACTTATTTTGGGTATATATAGTAAAATTTTTTTGGTATAATGGCATGTATAGGCTAACTTGGCCATAGATAGCTTAAATATGTGGTTTGTAATCTAGCTATTGGAATGGCTATTAATGGTTGTTTTTGACATACTTGTAATGTCATACTATGGTAGCTATATGCATGTTAAATGGTTGTTCAAATTATGCCTATCATATGAAATATATCAAGGTAAGATTATAAACATATATGCATGTATGTCTTGTTGAAAGATGGAATTTTCTTAATTTGAATGCTTGAATTGGTTGGTATTGGATGTGAGTTTAAAATACAAGTCATTGGTGTAAATTTTGGGTGAGAAATGAAGCTATAAATGGCTTTATTTTGTCCATATGGGCATGTGTCAAGACCATGTGTGATCCACGGCCTAGTACATGGGCGTGTAGTTAGGGTGTGTGTCCCCTGTACCTTAAATTTGAGAAATAGAATGCTTAGAAATGAGCACACAGGCAAAGACAAAGGCGTGTGTCTCAGCCGTGTGTGTTACACGGGTGTGTGTCTTGGCCGTGTGAAACCTGCACCTAATTTCAAAAGAATTTAGTAAACCACATTGCCTAGCACACGGACGTGTGGCATGGCCATGTGCACAAGTTGGAGAGTTACATGGGGTCGAAAATGGCCTGCAGCATGGGTGTGTCCCAGGTTCACACGAGTTTGTCCCTTGGACCACATGGGCACGTGAGCCCTGTAACTTAGAAAATTTTTGAAATGTTGCGAAAAATTCTTAGAGTTTTCGATTAAGCCCCAACTTGATTTTAATGCTCATATTGGGCTTCGACAGTCCATTTAAGGGACGTTACAAATAGTTTCGAAGGATGTATAATAATTGATATAAATTATCTGTAAATGTTTTGAAAGTTTTGGTAATGCTCCGTAACTTTGTTCCAGTAACGAATACGGGTTAGGGATGTTACATTCCAGGTCAGCAGTGACTGTAGATCTTGTTTGCACTCACGTTTCGTATCAATACAGTGTAAATTCACTTCATAATTCAAATAAGAAAATTTGTGTTTGTAACACTGCTTAGGCCGAACCCTTTTTGGTGTTTTAAGGCTGGTCATTAATCGTATATTATCATATTAAATACTGATTTTGTATATAGGCTCATCTAAGGCTTAGGAGTGGAAGTGCGTATTACGATTTAGTGTCGCGATTTTCGACATTAAGGTGTGGGTTCTAACTTTCTAAAATAAATGTTAAATAAGAATTTTTAGTATTTAATCTGGTAATTAAGATTTTTGGACGAGCTTGATTAAATTACTAAGGAAGTAATTTAAAGGTGGCTGAACTAGGTATGATTTAGGCCCTAACAAATAATGTGAATGTTAAAAGGACTAATTTGTAAAAAGGTTATAAAATGTGTGTAAAAGTGTGATTAAATGAAAAATGTGGGTTGTAATAAGCATAAAAGAGGTTCGACTAGGCTTGGGAATCGAAGAAATTGAATCTATTTCAATTTACGAGCCTAGGGACTAAAGTGTAAAAATGTCAAAGTTTAGGGGCAAAAATATAATTTTTCCCTAATGTGATTTTTGAACTGAATTGAATAATGTGAATAATGAATGAGTTAAATTTGCTATTATAGATCAAGAGAAACGAGGTTCAGACCTAGATCGGGGGAAAAACAAAGTGCTTGACGATTAGGTCCCATTTCTACTATTTTTGTACTGAGGTAAGTTCTTTTGTGAGTAATGCATTATTTTAATTATGTTTTAAATGTTTTATTATTGTATGAATTGTGATTGGCTCATGGACTTATTCGAAAAAGTTATGACAAGAGTGAAATCCCGGTTGAACCCTATGAATAGATAGGATACAAATGTCATGACATTAGGGTTACTGAGACCATGTGTAAGACCATATCTGGGATATGGCATCAATTTGAGACTTCGTGTAAGACCATATCTGGGATATGGCATCAATGTGAGATTTCGTGTAAGACCATAGCGAGCTATTGGCATCGATATGAGATTACATGTAGGACCATATCTGGAATATGGCATTGGTATGGTACCGTGTGTATGGAACTCCCGAGTATCCTTTAGTATTCCAAGTGGTTCAACGGGTAACTTAATGAGTATGTCAAAGGTGAATTGCATGCATATCCAGTTCGAGATGACTCAGGTATGTACGTAAAACCCATACGTAATGAGCTCGTTATGTGATGAACCCTGAGTAAGGATATGATTGAGAAAGTTATGATTATAAGATCTTAATAATATTTATGTCAATTATTATCATGTTAATTGTATGTTATATGTTGGGTTATGTTGTCTATTATTTGCATGGGAACTTACTAAGCTATATATCTTACTCCCCTTTTCTTTCCCTTGTCTTATAGTGTCACCAAGCTAGCTCAGGGATCGGAGACTATCGGAGGTCCACTCATACTATCAACTGATTATTTTGGGTACCAATGAATTTGACATTTTGAGATATGGCATGTATAGGGACTTGGTTATTTTGTTATGTGTCATAATTGAATTGGCCTAGTGTGTTGGCCTATATTGGTTGATAATTCATTTTGTAAATGGCAATTGAAATTGGCTAATATTGGTTTAAGTATATATATGCATATGATGATGTTTTCATGGATGTGGAAATTTGCATGGTTTAAGTTGATAAGTATGTGATGTTTGTATGTAGTAAATGGTAGCATGTGAATGATGTGTGGATGTCTTGATTGTGGCTGAATTGGTTAAATGTAATTGCTTGGATTGGTGTGGTGTTTCGTTGTGTAGGTGTGTGTGTGAAATGGTGACAAAATGGCTTGGTAAACAGACTTGTTTTTGTCCACACGGGCGTGTGTCTAGGCCATGTGTGACACACGGCTTGCCTCATGGGCGTGTGTTCCAGTCATGTGTCCCATGCACCTTAAATGTTGCAAAATAGAATGCTCAAAATTGAAGACACGGGCAGAGACACAGGCGTGTGTCTTAGCTGTGTGTATGACACAGCCTCAGGCATAGGCGTGTACCCTGGGCGTGTGAAGTCTACACCTAATTTATGAAAAATCATAAATTTTAAATCGACCACACGGCCTGGCAAACGAGAGTGTGACTTGACTGTGTGACTTCAATGTGTTCTTGGCTGACAAACAGAGAGTTACATGGGGTAGGGACACGGGCATGTGTGACCACATGGCCTGCCTGCACGGGCGTGTCCCAAGCCACACGGGCGTGTGGCTCTTAAAACATGAAAAATTTTCTAAGTGTTGTGAAAATTTCTAAAGTTCTTGGTTTAGTCCCGAACAACTTCAAATGTATGTTTTGGGCCTCGTAGGCTTGTTTTAAGGACGATATGAATATATATGAAAAGTTTTAAATTTAAATGGAAATTTATGTCTTGGTGTTGTATGATTACTTGTGTATAAGTCCGGTAATGCTTCGTACTCTATTCCGGCGTTGGATATGGGTAAAGGGTGTTACAGATTTGATATAACATGATTGGTTGATTATTAAATGTTGTTGGTTATTTTGTATAACATGTGTTATTATGGAATGGAAATTTGAATGTTCGAATTGTATGTTTGAGTGAGATGCCATGGAATGAATTAATTGAAAGTTGCTATACATACATTGGAAAATTGTTTTAGTAGCATGTTAAATTGCTTATGAAATGATTATGAAACCGATACATGTTAGAATGTCATCTAATTGATTGTGAAATTGAACGCTTGATAAGTGTTACCATTGAATGGGAAAGAATGATATAATGAAGGCTTGTAAAGCATGCCACTGAAATGTGATTATAATGGAAACATGTACCTGTTTGTATCTTGTATGACATATAGCATGTTCATGGGGTGGGATATTATGGATGACGAAGGAATTCCATGGAGTAACAGTGACATATTAAGTCCGCCTTAATGTTATCAGTGCACTGCACTGGGAGTAATGAAGATAATGGCGGTTATCTCGCATAATGATTGGCAATATAATTGCATTGTTTATAACGGTGGTTTAACCATATCAAGCACAACTCGCAATGTTTGGAGTTTGGCAAATGAGTTCTTGGGAACTTGTGGAGTGTAGTGGATGGTTGGTTTGGAATCTTTTTGAATTGTCTTATGTCCATGACACACTCGAATGATAATATTTTATGCCACGTATTGCGTTGCATTAATTTATTGATTGCTATATGTTTGAATAATTGAGTGTTCTTATTGTTTTAGATTCACAGTGAGCTAGTTAGCTCACACCCCTTAGTTTCAAACATCTTAGGTAATGATCGAGACTAGGAACGGACCGGACATTCGGACATAATTCAAACTAAACATTTATTTTTTTAAAAATTTTATAGAGGTTTATTTGGTTTTTGGATTGTGGTTTGGGTTTTCTTTATTTTGGGGTTTTATATATGCATATTTATTTCTTTGATTGGATTTAAAGGTGTGTTATGAAATCGAACAATGCATGATACTTGACTTAACTAAAATTTTTCATAAACTAAGCTTTTCATTGGAACAAAAGTTTTTAGAATTTTGTTTGATGAAATGACGTGCAACATGTTTTCCTAAAACTTCGTTATCTCTAAGAAAATGACTTAAGAATGGTTGACTTGTAAAATGAACATTTTTCAAGTGACACAAAAGGAAACCGTGGTTTTCTTCTTCAAAGAGAGTAACTAAGGTTTTCAAAGTACAGTAGGGTCATTTAATCACGCAGGTGGCTTATGTGGTCTTCACATTTCGGCCATAACGTCTAGGCCAGTTTGGGGAGGTTACATTTAGCGATATCAAAGCCTAGGTTTGGAGTGAATTCTATTCTTTTCAAAAATGAGTTTGCATGCATGCATACATGAAAAAGGATTATTTTGGGGAAAAACAAACTACAGTGTTTTGAAAAATACTTTTTAAAAAAATGACGAAGTCTGAAGTTTCGATGTCATGGCCATAGAAACAATACTGAAACTTTAGAGAAACACTAGGGATTATTCCATAAAATATTAAATAAAAGAACTCTATTAAAATGCAAGAAGAAATTGAACGTAGAATAAAACTGAAAACTCTCTACATTTGAATTGTTGATCTCATAAAAATCCAAAATGAACACTCGTAGAATGTTAACTTGTGGTAGGAGGGGCCATAGAGGGCGACCTTCGTTGGTTCCAGCTAATTCATCTGCTTAACAAAAGTTGGTTTTAAAGCGCTAAAATGAAACGTGGATTTTTAACTTCAATGTGGTACGTCGGATTCAGCTGTAACGTCTGGGCCTGGTTTGGGGGGTTACATTTAGTGGTATCAGAGCCCGGTTGCAACAACTCGGCTGTGGATCGAGTCCGAAAATCTTTTCGAAAACTTAGGCCTAAGAGGGGTATTTTTGGAAATGGTTTTGAAAAGTTCTTTTCAAAGATGTTTTACAAGGTAGACATGATAAAATGGTTCAAGTTTTTCTGGTTTTTTAAACGGGGCTAAAATCAAGAGTTTCAAAACAAGGGTGTGTCAAGTCAAAATTAAAATTTCTACCTGTTGTGACCAAATGCATGTTTTTTATTTTATTTTATTGAGAAGTGGCACACTGAATTCCCAGCACCAAGTCTGTAAGTATACTCTCTTTTACATTATGTGATAATGATATGATGCTATGAATAGAACTGAGACCCTACTATGATACTTTAGATAGGGTAGAGCTGTAAAACGGTAGGAATAAGACTGTAGCTAGGCTATGACGTTGTGAAAACAATCCTTGAACTGCTATATTTCCATAAGACATCTCGTAATAAACAATTGAACATTATACTAATATCATAAAATTCGTAATCAGATAATTCGATATGAGTACAAGAGGAACTCGTGGACGAGGCCGCGGACGTGGTCGCGAAAGGGTGCAAGCTGAATCTTCATCCTCAGGGCATAGGCCAGCTGAGGAGGCATTCGTGCCACAGGCAACTGAGACTGGGTCATATGATCGGGTTGCGGGGGATGATGCTTT